>NC_092566.1:13695000-13995000 GCF_037975245.1 Apostichopus japonicus | reverse complement strand
GTGACCATCTGTACCCTACATTGCTGACACAATACCCGATTTGCCACAATTTGTCATGCAAACTGTTTGGTGTGTCTTTTGTACTAGCTTAGTCTGCCCCACCAATCAGACCCTTCTCCCCCCCCCTTTCTCCCCCCAGATGGAAAAGTCTGGCTACGCCAGTGATCTCTTCAGAGGCTGAAGGCCTCTCTAATCTGTACCTGTGTGAGACGTATTATCACTTAGATCAGCGGTCCACGACGCAGCCAAAAGGTTTGACTTTAGGCTGCGCTGTATGTACTTCACTTTGTCAGATTCTTGCGAGAGCGTCAGTAAAGCCTAACTAAAGTCAACATTTTCCCGAGATTTCTGAAACGATATCGCAACCCTTTAAAATTCTTCGCGACATTAACATTGGGTCGCAACCCATAAGTTGCGGACCGTCATCTTAGATAACAACGCTGAGTTCGAGGCGCCGAAGGCGTTGGCTACTTTCAGATGGCAAAGCATGCATCAATTTCCTGTTGTTCAACCAATCTTCTCAAAAAATGTTGGTTTCGTCGCTATAGTTTGGTTCGAGAAAACCAAGTTTCAGAGCCACAGCGCCCTCGGTCGGATCGATGAGTCGGTATAGCACTGGGTACCCCGGTCCGCCCTTGGCATCTACATTTTTATCCACCAAGTTAGAGCACTAATTATTTCCTAACTGTACCAGGCGTCTTCTGAAACACTGACCATCACACCTATCGCCGATACCATCAAACAATATTTGGTTTTGACCGACAATTTACCAAACTATTCCTCAAAATAAGTTTGTAGCTAATTAGGAAAATTAAGATACCCTTCTATACAGATTTCTTCATCAGCTAAAGTTTACATGAAGATTTTAATTAATAAGCAACACAAAATATACCCTAAGCTATTTTCCAAAAATGTTTCAAGACCATCAGCATATATTAAAATTAACTTCCTTTGCCATTAGGTTGTAATTGTTATATTTAAGGTTGTTTATTGCGTTTTATTTATTTATTTATTTATTTATTTATTTATGTATTTATTTATTATTTAATATCACAGGTGGTGAAGATGTTGGTTGTTGTAGTGAGCACATTCGCCCTTTGCTGGTTACCGTTCCATCTTTATCATCTTTTGAGGATGTTTCATCTCGTAAGGAATCATTTCTTAAGTATTTTACTTTTCAGTCCTCAATTCTCAAATGTTTAACAAGAGTAACTTAATTTAGTTTATAACAACTTCAAGTTGCTGGTCTTAAAAGATTAACAACTGAGTTTCCAAAATCTTGAATTTTCTTTGAAGTAGATCATGTTTTACCATAAAGAACATGATGTCCATCACGTAGACAATTTAGATTTTGAACAGCCGATTCACACAGAGATTACAGTAACTACTGTAAATCTCAAAATTTTGTACCACAGTAAATACTGGATTTTGCTGACAAATCTGATAAACCGGTAGCATGTGCTATTAGGTTTACAGTAAGAACTGAGGATATTTGTAATTTCAACAAATCCCAAAGAACTGGATTTGTTAGAATTACACATATCCTCAGTTCTTACTGTAATCCTAATAGCACATGCTACCGATTTACAGCACGATCCAGTTTTTACTGTGGTACAAAACTTTAAGATTTATAGTAGTTCCCGTGTTCTCTATGTGTATCGGGTGTTTTGAAAAAAAGCAATGGAAATTTTGGCTAGAACGGGATTTCCTGTGTTCTACTAACTGGGTGTTTCAGCCCTTGGTGTTAGTTGGCGGTGTAGCTATTTCCTTGTTGTGCATGGGTGCCAGGCAGAAGCCACATTACTTTGTATGCTGCCTGACTGTGTATGCTACCAACCAGTAAACTAGGGCAGGGAAGGTATTTCAAGGGAACGTCGACTCGAATACATTTTTTAAAGTAAGTAAATAAGTAAATCAACAACGTAAAAACATGAGTAGGCAATTACATTAAAAAACAAGGTGAAAAAGCAAGGGAGTTCCTATTCTTTCATATTCCCAATCACGTTTTCAAACGTTGTTAATTTTTTTTTTTTAAGATTTGATTTTGTCATTGTGGTTTATTTTCCATCGTGCCCGCTTCAGTCAATACTATTACAAATTGCACTATCTATTGCCTCTGTTAACTTCGAAAACAGCTTTCTGTCAATTCTTTTTACCTTCTTTTTCGTTTTTCTTTACTTTTTTTCAGAAAGAGGAAAATTCAACAGTAGAGTTTGGAATATTGTGGTTGGGTTATGCTAACAGTGCCATGAACCCTTTTATTTATTGTGGTTTCAATGAAAACTTTCGCCGGGGGTTTCGTGACACTTTCCAAGGAAAGATGTTCAGACGAAAAAAGAACATTGACTTTAAATCATTCAAATCTTCACAAAGCTGCGCTCCATCCGACGGCACGATTATGGAAACAACAGTTATTTAAATTACACGCATGCGTATATAGTGTCCTCGGATTGAAACTGACTAGTCTAGTGTGTGATGTAAATATACAGAATAAGACATTGTGTTTTGAGTGTTCTATCATGGGAACGTATTAATACATATTGAAACGGTCACCCGAAGATATAACCTAAAGTTTATCAACCATACATGTCCTTAGAGGGATAATCTGGTGGCTAAAGTGTGATTGCTTAACAAATATGATAAAAATTTTCTGTATCTTTAGGTCAAAATCACAACCTCATAGCATTTTGTACGGCGAAGACTTTTTTTTTCAAGGTTGTTGATATTTTGTTAATGCATCTGGGCAACAGAAAGTGAGTGATGTCATCAAGGATATTCAAAGCGTTTTATTGTTATAGTACTTAACTCACATATTTAATTACAGAATTTTTATATATTTTTTGGATAAAATTCTAAATACAGAGAACATAGACAGCTTAGCAAATATTCCAATTCTATCACAGGTTAAGGATAAATGAACAAGAAGAATTATGAAATGAAATAAAGCTTTTGATGAATTTTTCATCACAGACCACCAACTCCGATCCACTTCTTGAAAGAACCCAGGGTTTAGCCAGTATATATGTTACATCAATCAACCGAGTAAGGAACAAGATTTTTAAATGAGGATTGCAACTAACAGTGTGGAATATTTTCTCTTGAAGCTTAAATGTTAGATTGTCTGCCAACGGACTATCCCTTTAATTATGAAATGTAGCCTTGTTGCGCTCATTTACTTTACAGATATAAGGTTGACTGTATAAGACTGTGTCTTACAACATGCATTCTGGTTGACCTTGTTTCTTAAAAAAAAATGTTAGATTGATTTCTCGGCATTTCCTTGTACGTTTCTTATTTGAATTATCATAACAATATAGTTTACTTGGTTGAGGATGGATTTCCAAAAATGTTGAACATATTTTAGTCGAAAACTTCAAAGATGTCATTTTCTTTGTTTTTTACTTCTTTTTTGCATGTAGGCTATCAGTAAAATTTAAATGTGCAAATGGGCCGGATTTTAGACACTACAATAATTTATTGTTAAAAGGACCATTTTCGATGAAACCATTTCGTAGTGTCTTGGTTTTATTAATTACATTCTTATTTGAGCATATTTGGTCGGTTTGGTAAAGGCTATATTATAAGTAACTGGAGAAAAGTACAGAAAACAAATAGAGGGATGCCTGTAAGTTTAAATACTGATAATGTACCAGTCCGCGTTGTGTTTTATACAACTTTCATTTGTATTTCTGATAACCCTTTTAACATCAGTGAAACATCAATCAAAGTGGCTGGACTACTTAGTCTAGTACACATCAGACCATTAGGTCAGTTCCTGCAGAAGCAAACAAAACTTCATAGCAACACAGTTAGGCATGTTTACAGTGCAATACAAGAAAATGGTGTTTTATGTAATCCATGGTGTTGGTTGTAAACAGTGGCGGAGCTAGGGGTATTGGTCAGGAGGGGCAAGAACGGTCTGCAGGGGCGCTTTCGACACTATCTAAGCGGAGCGCCACCACTGGTAGGCGCGTAGCGTACAGAAATTTTTTGAATAAAGATACTCCCTAGATCGCCGGAAATGACCCTTTCCGGGCCTGGCTAATTTGCAGATAAACGAAGATTAAATAGGTGTCATCGCCAAATTACACGAACAAAATGTGACAAATGTCAATAAGTAGATGAGAGCGCAATAAAAAGTCAATAATTTATCATAAGTAAAAAGTGGTAAAGAGCTGAAAAGGGCGCCAGCAGTCCAATTGAGTCCGTCAGGGGGGCATCCGCCCCCCCTGACTGTATGGACGCTCCGCCACTGGTTGTAAATGGAGTTAAATGAAAGTTTGGGGGGTGGGGTGGGGGGGGTAAAATGTTGGATTAACATTCTCATTTATGATTCCAGTTGGACTGATTAATCTATATCATCATTGACTTAGCCTTAAAGAAGCATTCCAAGAGAAGTTTAAGATATTCTAATGGTCGATAACTATGGAATAGCTGTGGAGCCATGACGTGTTTTTTCTTTTAATTATTTTTTACCCCTTCTGTTTGTCTTCTTTTCTTTGCGGTTTTGTTGGACCATGACATATTATATATTTTGCCTACAGATATCCTCTTAATAAGTAGCAGTAATATGGTGTGCGTATATGAAGTTAAACGAACATTTTTTTTTTTTTTTTTTGGGGGGGGGGGCCTCTTTTCTTACCTTTTCTTCGTTTTGTTGAACCATGACATGTCATATTTTTGCCTTTATTATGATATCCTCTGTATGATTACCGTTATATCAATGGTTTGTAAATGCATGTTTGTGCTCGTTTTTGCTCCATTTTTAGCACGACCAAATTTGATCACATATATCTTGTATTATATTATAAACTGTTAGATTGATACGTTCTAACGGTCGTGATGTAAGATAATATTGCTGTTGTTTATTCCCCGATATTAGTTATTATGTCGAGGAGAAAAAAGTTATCAAATAATGTACGTTTACTCTATGAATTGAAAGTTTATATATATATATATATATATATAAAATGTCATTTTTCTTATTTATTTATTTTGCATGTAAGTATTCAAAAGTTAATATATGTGTGCATAGTAACTTTTAAATATTTTAATACTATATAGAGTATAAAGTTGATGTTGAAGAAAGTGTTGAGAAAATGAAATCGGCCTGATATTGAACTTACAATATGTTGTTCTTGTAATGTTTAGTCAACTGTATTTAAATAAAATTAATCACAACACGTGATACACACACATTGATGATTCTTGTAGAAACCATAGTTCTAAATCAACACGAAACGGTTGATTCCAGAATCGGGGAAACCCCTATAGGATTTATCTTACATGTCTCCAGCATATATGCTCAGAATTTTTCATTAATAGTCCCGAAGTTTAAATCCACCCCTATGCCAAAGTTTCTCAATAGGCAGTCTGCTGGCCAAGTTAGGCCCGCGAAAGTTTTCACCCCGGCCCGCGTAAAACAAACTGGTCCACAACTTGAGTTGATTTGGTATTTGCACCCTCAATACCTTATAAGGCAAGATTACCCTATCGCCGTATACTCTACAGATTGTTCAGTCTCGTAAATAGTGGCTTTCTTTTTATTCTGTCAGGCTGCGTATATCGGTTGTAATGTATAATTATTCAAAACCATTCAAAGGTAAGTTACCAGGAGCTACAAAAAGATCGAGAAACATATCAACGTATTGGTCATATGGAGATAATACTATATACGATAATATATATGGAGCAATATCTAACATATCATATACAAATGTTAATATTCTTTTACATAGGTACAATTTAACAGAAGAATATGTAATTTCGAGCTACGAAAGTGGTTGTGTTGGTGCGCGTGGGGAAGGGTGTAGAAAGGCTAGGGAAGTCAGCCATGCAGCACCTTCTTGTAGAAATGTCCTACCAATACTCTTTTCTACTGTATGATTCTTGGTTGTCTTGCCCGTTTAAATCAGGTTGATTTTCTTTAACACTATCAGACGATTGCCAACTAAATTCATGTATAAAATAATTGGGGCGAGGGTTGTTCTTTTGCACATAATGAACATTGTTAACTACATTAGTTCATTTAAATATACACATGACCTTCGTTTATGGTATAAACATTTCAATCGGGGGAAAGTTAAAAGTATTTCCCATCAAACTTGCTAAATTGCTAAGGATGCACATCGACCCAATGACAGCGAATGTGGTTGAAAATGCATGTGAAACTGAGAATATATTAAAGTGATGGCGCTATCGTTATAGTACCGGGTCTGTTACAGAACATCGTAGCATTCCTCTATGAAATGGGGTGGGGGGGGGGTGTGAAAGTTTCCAATTTCTCCTAGCATGCGAATGATTTAATGTGATAAAAAAAAAATGGCTCATTTGGCCCCACACACGACTGGGAAAATCTGGGAGTTTGTTTTGCTCTGGTAGCATAATCTTCCTGTTTGACCAACGAATTTCTGAAATACCATTTTTGGGTTAATAACAATGATATTCTTGAACATTACTGATCTCTTCACCAACAAAACTGCGGAGACGATGCATCTGGATCTGCTCACCATGATATAACATGTAATCACGCTAGTCGATTCTTAATGGGTAGGCCTAAAGACCTATTCTTGAAACACAGTATGCAATCTTCACTCTATACTTCGTTCGATTGTTCGTTCGTTCGTTCGTCGTTCGTACGTTCGTCGTTCGTTCGTGAAAAGTTTATGAACTGTTTTGAAAGGAAATGTCATAAAACCCTGGTGGACTTGTCATGATTAAATACTCCCGGAAGAACAACTGTAAGGGCAAACGACACAGATAACGGGAATGAAGAAGAGTTACAATAAGCCACCCCTTCTCAGCAATGTAAATTACTCCTGTAAGAAAACCAACGTAGATAAACACACATACACACACACACGCATATATATATATATATATATATATATATATATATATATATATATATATATATATATATATATATATCCTTCACATGATCGCTCACCAACCTTTAACCTGATCATGTGTAGTATATATTTTGTCCCTCTCTGAGGGACACGTGAATCGTAATACTCACTAGACGTATCATCGTAATCATTACACCGTTGCATTTTTCGTTGTCAGGGAACTGGGATGAGGCAGGATCAAGTACTTTGGTTTTCGTACCCAGGCTGACTCTTGGGTGACTGGCTTTTCTTAAAAACGTATCCCATTGCAAATTGCCTCCCTATTGTTAGCTTATTGTAAGATGATAATAACAGCTGCTTGCTATAAAGTTTACCTCATGTTTCATCAAGTTGACTTAAAATAAAGCCTGATATTCCCTTTGTGATACCAACAGAGCAAAAATTTTCTTCAAAAGTTTACTCTCCTGCTAAAATGATGTCATTGATCCCGCCTTGAAATTGTGAACGATTTAGAATGCTTAACAGCTAAAACAATCATCACTATTCGCCCCAAGTTTTAGCAAAATATGTGAAAATTTCATCTTTCACCAAAAATAGATGAAAAATTATTGACAACACAATTATCTTCTTTAACCATGTGAGTGAATATCACTTTATCGAAGAAGAAAACGCAACACAAGTTTATAGCTTTCATGGTATATATATATAAATCCTCTTTGAAATATCTAAAGAAAATCTCGTGCAGTTTGTGTGACGTGGTAATGCCGCATGCGATTAGAATGAGAGAACTTTTACGCCCCTTTTGTTTCTTTGTATATTAATATTGCAGTATCACGTTCAGAGCTTCAATATTTTAGGTAAAAAGATATATTCCTCCCGAATCACTTGGTATAAGAGTTAAATTGAACACTTCTTAGTGCTGTAGAAAAATACTCAATTTGAACTACTGAGCGTTATTATTAACACTATGAGAGTTAGGGTTTACCCGTAGAGGGTGTTAGGATGATATACTTTAGAAGTATCATGCGAATCACTTCGGGTGAAGTGGTTTTCCTTCTGACACGTTGTGTAAGAGTTAAAGGCAACACTTCTTAAAGTTGTGGAAAATACTCAATTTGATCTATTAAGCGTTAATATTAACACTTACTGAGGGTTAGGGTTTACACGTTCCAGTGTTACAAGAGGTTGTCAGGGATCGGATATTATAGAAGTACCATGCGTATCACCTCGGGTAAAGTGGGGCTCCTTCTGCCACGTTTTGTAAGAGTTAAAAAGCAACACTTCTAAGTGTTGTGGCATATACTGAATTTGAATTATTAAGCGTTATTATTAACACTTAAGGAGGGTTATACGGTTTACACTTTCCAGTGCTAAAAGAGGTTGTCAGGAGGGCGTACTTAAGAAGTATCATTCGAATTACCTCGGGTAAAGTGGTTTTTACACCTAAAAGTGCTCCAGACTAACATTTGTGAAGTGTTCCAATATTAACACTAAGCATGTGTTATTTTAACAGCCCTTCCTGGCGGTCTTAACACTTTCGGTATTTTTTGATTGGCACTACCGAAACATCCTTTATCTCCTTATTTTATTTGTTACCCAAGCATATATCTGGTGAATGACCCAAGTTTCTTTCTTCATTACATATGAAATCCTCAACAAAGTACTTTGCCATTCATCAGGTTACACGAAAAGCAATATGTATACCCATATGTGTCATGAGTTATCGTCAAGTTTGCTCGAGTAACTGCAGCTACCAGCATCTTCTTAGATGGCGTGATCTTTCTCAGCGCTTCTCTTATAGTGGAATCTATTTGATAATCGTGATAAAAAGAGTAGGTAGAATTAATTTCTTATAATTCGTATAGAAACATTTCCTCTCCTTAATTTGTTTTATTTGTTTAATGGCCATATGGTATCAGGATGAGAAGCGCGATCATCAAATGGATCATAAAAAGATAAATACAAAATTATTTATTCTGAGAATAGAACGAAGGAATCTTCGTCTACTGTTTCATGTTGTTTTTGTTTTTTGACTGAATCTATCGTTATGATAAATGTAGAAAGAATTCACATTTAAAATAGGAAAATAGCGATCTGTACTCTGTAGGAAATGATAAGACAATTTTACTTTAAAGTTTAACATGTCTAAATTCATTCACTAGTATGCGTCATATAGGATAGTTAATTAACATTATCGACTGAAATTTTAATCTAATTGATTGAAATGTAATCAGCTGTTATTTGAAATTAATGAAAAATCTACTTTGATTGAAAAACGTGTAAAGAATGCGATAAGAGAAGTTCAATTAAATAGAAATCCCGTTATCAAGCGATCATAATTATTTACTTTCTCGTGCCGTTCCGATAAGTGTGACGTCGTTCATTACATCATACAAGTCGATTTGCATAATTTCAATCCATGGACTGAAGTCTCTGATCTGTAGATGTAGGTCACTGAGCAGTTATTTAAAGATTAAAGGATGCTTTTGGGCACAAAATAAATGTTGATATATTGCAAACTGTTAATATGCACTGCTATTAGTCCAGGTTGTATTTCTATAACATGTTAAGTTTTTGAAATGTAATAGAATTAAACAGCTGAGGTTGATCAGTTAAAGTGACTGGTCTACTTAGTCTAATACATAGGTCATTAGGTCAGACGTAATCACTGAACTAAAATAACTTCAGTGGACGCAACACAAAATTGAATACGAGAACATAATACTTTTATGGCCTTAAAATGACAAATGAATAGTATGTTAGACATTTGGCAAGAACAAGTATAGAGTTGAATGTCATCCAAATGATGTTTTTAAGGTCATTTTTAGAAAGATGATTTACGTTAACTCACTGAATAACATTCGTTTGATGTGGGAAGTTGGATCGCATTTTGAGTAATGGCTTTTATAGGGTTGGTTAACTTGTATAAAATATGAAACGCTGAGAGAGGCTTTAACAATTGATGTATTCTGGCTAAATGTGGTTTGTGATTGACCTTGTGACCAACTGGAAGTGGTACATATCTGTCATAGGAATATTCCTTTAACACATGCATAACCACATAAACGCCATTCATATAAAAATGTTTGAACTGATCCAAACATTTTCAAACAATTCCTACTAAATTTTTATAGGATTGGGAGACATCAAAACCACAATCGTAACTATCGTAATATTATAATGTTGAGGGCATGGATAAAACTATAATAGTTCTCGTATGTAGTCGAACAGTTTCATATCGGAGAAAAGATGAAGGAATGGGGACTATAACATTAGGCTACAGGTACGTCTAGGATGCTTACTGAGGTATGATATTGTAAAGAGGGTATAAATTTAAGGAATGTTAATATTTCAGCATGGTATAACATTGTAACGCAACTATACATACTCATGCGGTGAGAGATTAACACCCTCTGAGACCCTATTACAACATATTCTGCCCCCCCACCTCCTTCATGAAGGTTTGCAGATATACATGTTGATAAGTTGGTATGTCTTGTCTGGTAGTGTTCACAGAGGATCATTGATATTTCGGACCCTCTTGAACTTGTGGGATCACTTGCTTCAACTGTATATATGGTATGTGAATCACTGTGCAGTGGCAATGGTGGAAAGAGAAAAAAAAAAGAAAATCCTTTTCAGGTCTATTGCTGTAAAAGAGTGTACTAACGATGGCTTTCACGGGGAAATACGGCAGGGCGGGGGTGGGTGCGGAGTGTCCACCACCTCTATCATCAGTCGGGAGGGTGGGGTGGGTGTGGAATGTTTAGTCGTTTTTGCAAATGCAGTCGGTGGAAGAGGTAGACCAATATTCTGGGCTCCGGACGCTCTTAGGCGCGTATTCAAGGGTGTTGGGGTGTACTCCACTATTTCAACCTCACATAAATATACAGAAGTATTTATCAGCATGGTACATGTATTGGAACTAAAACACATTTTAAATGGTTATTTGTTTAGGAGGGAGCCTAGTTTAAAAGGCAACTATATACTTCCACGTACGGTCGTACAATGATACTGTTATGTTGGAACAAAAAATATACTTGAGTAATTAGCTTCTTATATATGTATGATGTTTGACGACGGGCGAATTGGGAGACGAGGGTGTGGGTGGTGTTTGTGGAATGCAGGTATATTTATAGCACATGAATGTTTAGAAAGGGAAAAAAAAAACTGAAACGTAATTACACTGCTTCTGGTATACGGTTCATGCATAAGGTATATGGCAGAGAATGCACTAGGGCATGTAGTGCATTGACAACTATTGCAAAGGGATTTTCATTTTCATTGTTGTTATTATAATTATAACAACAATGAAATACTGGTTGAGCATAGTGCTAATCTCTCTTGACGCTCTCTAAAGAAACCAAAAACAAAAGGTATATATATATATATATATATATATATATATATATATTTATATATATATATATATATATATATATATATATATATATATATATATATATATATATATATATATATATATAAACATATACTGTTCTGCTTAATTTTAGCTCATTTTCCGGCTTCGTCCCTCATTCAGATTTATGTAAAATCAATACCCCGGTTGTTTCCCCTCTAAAGCCTAAATAAGGTATACAGAAGTTACATATTTGTCCTGCAGACACCATCGTTCCTTCTTTGGACAGACAAAATATAAAACGTGTTTTATTCTAGGTTTACTAGAGGCTGAAGAACCTAGATAGCTTTGATGTTGAATACACTTGCTCCACTTGAGTTTACTTCCCGTAAAGAGGGTCTGAAGTGAACAATTAAAGCCGTTCCAACCACAATGGAATTCTTGAGACAATAGCTCTAGAGAATCGGTTCTAAACCATTCAATACGTCACGAATATGAACCGAAACCAGGGAGCTATTATTGCTGATTAAATGGAATGGTGTGAAAATAGTTTACTGACGTTATAGGAAATTCGGCCTAAAGGAGATCGAAGCCTGGTTACCTTAAACCTCTTTTATGTGATATGAAAAAGATATGATAATTTTGGCAAAAATTATATAAGTATTATAAAAAATCATATATAAAAATGTATTCAGAAAACTTACGATATAATAGACTTTACGTCATTTTTAACTAGACTCATTTTCTATGGTTCATATTATACTACTACAAACATAAAATAATTCATTGATTGGCAAATAATCATAAACCAAAAATATTATCGACTAGGTTTACAATGTACATCCTATATCCGGCAACAACTTAATTAAGAATTTTGGATAATCTTAACTTAAAGGAAGGAAAAATATTATTCTGTTGTTTTTTCAATTTATATTCAATATATATGGTATAAACATAATAATTTTTCATTACTCTCTGTCATGGCTGGTGTTTGCATATCACGACATCTCATGATCCCAGGGGGTAGGAAGCTTCCAAAAAGTGGGGGGTGGGCACAACATCAGAGGGGCACTTTCTCATTCCACAACCACCACCCGTTATGCTATAAACCGATTCACACCGGCCATATCACTTAAAAAATATATGATGTGTAAGTATGCTATCAATACCATTATGGTGCATGTGACTCTATCAGCCTACATCTGCACTTCTGTCCATCCATAATTAAGAACTTTCCAAAACAATTCCTCATGTGTTCATTCCTTGAACAAAAGTCTTTAGCAACCTCGGTTAAATCCAAGTCATCGGGTCTGGGACGTTTGAAATGTTGCAACATACCCAGGATTAAACTGATGGGATGCCATTTTAGCATATAGCATGTACATACTAAAAATAAATAATTAAAATATTAAAATTAACAAAGGCTTAATATATCCCATAAGACAGTTCTTCATCAAAGGGGCACATTTTGTTTTCCAATAAGGCACATTTGCTATTTTGGAAAAAAGTGGGGGGAACGTGCCCCCAGTGCCCCCCCCCCCTCGGTTCCTACCCCCTGCATGATCCAAAGATTACACAGTTTGGTTGCTTTGTTTCATACATACATCCACCGATTAAAGATGTATAGGCTACGGTACTTTTCAATGCAAAGATAATGTGAGCCAATATTTTGAAATATTTCTGGTTTGATCCGTTCAAATAGGCCATATTTCAATCAATATTTATTTTCAGTGCTAAGAAGGTTACGAATAATATTGACATAACCTTAATACACGATGCGCACAAAAAAAAGAGTACCAACTTGTTTGCCGGTAGAGACGCACTCGCGAGATATCAAAGTACTGAAGCATATACTGGCTATCTGCATCGGATCACGGGGAATTGACATATCCTGTCACGTTTGACTTCATGACATGATTCGATGATATGTCAATTCCACTAGGTATAAGTCTTATTTAAATCGGTACATGTCATTTCAAACTGGTATAGTCATTTAGAAATTTACATTGACATATTCCAATTTAAAATGGTCTCCCATCTTTTCGCAAGTGTCGTGCATGTTCTGTGTGAGCATGTTTGCTTTTACCGCATAAAAGAACAACACGAACTCCTCTAAATTTTTGAAACCGTCAGTTTTTCGCATTTTAAGAAAATTATCTGTTAAATGTCCACACAGTTTAAGTACGTTACCGTTTCTTCAATTTTAAGACATGAGCACGGCTAATAAATATTGCTATTGTCAATCTTTATGAATGTAATATTCTGCTATAGGAAATTTAATTTAATTTGTGCGCGATCGAGTTGTTGTAACAATATGCGTAGTACAATTCCAAAACCTCAAAGTATATGCGAGAATTTAAACTTCATTAGTGATGTTGAAATTCTCTACTAATTGGTGATGTCGACAGGCCAGTGGCGTAAATAAACAGGTGTGACCGCTAAAAGGACTCAAGGAGGGGTGTTGGTGACAAGGTATACTTAACGAAAATAACACCCATCCGCTGAAGGCCGGCGAAGAGGCTTGTATTGATATTACACCAGTAAACCATGTCACTAAACCAACTTCGTCCCAATGTACTCTTAAAGGATTGGTTCAGGTGTTTGACATGTCTATTTAGTATGAAAGAGTACAAAAAGACAAAAAGAACAGTGAACAAACTACCATGATAGCATGCTCTGTTAAGGAGATATGACACTTTGAAGATATCCCAATTTCTTTGAAAACGACTGGTGTAGAAAGACTTACTGTGAGGGTGTGATGTCACATCCTCACTTCCTTAACATTTGTGAATATATTTCATTAAAAATTATTTACATTTTTTAACACATTTGAAAATAATATAATCAAAGCTTCTTCAGATGTTTAATCTCAAATACTTCCTTTGACAAATATGAGATCTCTTGACATATCTTTTGGTTGAAAGTCATGACATCTCACAAAATATTTAGAGAAAAAACAAAGACTTTTCAGGAATGTGAGGATGTGACATCATAGCTAGTCAGATTTCAGCAGTTTCTACACAATCTGATAAAACTTTACACTTGAATATCTTTTTAAACGAAAAAGATATTTGAACAGTTTTTTTTTCACCATTGTGTTTCTTTTATTGTCTTCTTTCATATCATATAAACATGTATGACAACTGAACCAATCCTTTAATGGACCACTGGCCAGTGGCGTAGGAAGGTACTTTTGAGTGGGGGGGCTGAAGACTGATGGCCGGCCTGGGGGAGGGGTCTAAGGGGAGGGGGTGTCCCCCTCCCCTTTGGAATTTTTTGCATTTCCAGGTGGCCTCAGATGCAATTTGGTGCAATATAGCACACTTCAACACCCACTCCATTTTGTAAATTTAATTTTGTATTTTCACCTGGCCTTAGATGCAATTTGGTGCTCCAAATGAGATTTTTTTCTCATTTGGAAATGAAAAAGGGGTTTTCTGACTTGCGGAGCGGGGGGCGGAATGATACTTCCGCCCCTCCACATTTTTCACTGGGGGGGCTGGCGCCCCCCCAGCCCCCCCGGTTCCTACGCCCTTGCCACTGGCAATTCATCTAGATATCCATATGGTCCTTCTTGATCTGTTGTCGGGTCCTCCCAACATACATACTTCCAATATATGTTTTTGATTCAGAATAATAAACCGGTTTCTACAGCGGTTATTTTTAGGTCATGCAGGCTACTGAAATTTAGTGGAAACAAATTAATGCAGTTTTAAGATAACTAATCGTTGGTACGCTGTTGTACAACTCATGCTAATCCCACTCTGATAACAACGTAACCCTTCCCTACAAGGGCGTCACTTTGAGGGGATGGGATCTGGGGGTGCATCACCCCTTTCCACATGAAATTATTTATAAAAGCGACTGTTGCCGGGTAAATCAAACAGTATATCAGCAAAATGAATCACGTTTTCAGCAAAATATTTGTCGGGCACTTGTAAATTTTCATCAAGCAATCATTCATACACGTTGTCGGGTAGATTTTATGATCACATGGTTTGTTCGGAAGGAATTGGTAGTATCTGAGCACATGTAATATGAATGAATAATGGCAATGTTATCATGTAGATGGGTAAATCGTATATCTAGGCATATACATATTCTGCTGTCCAGTAGTTGTAACTTTTGTAGAATCATCCGAACCATATGTTCGATAAACCAAGTTATATATCAGCAGTAAAACTCCTGTATCCGAACTGGCCGGGACAACCAATAGTTTGTATGTAAGAAATAAAGGCATATAGTGAACGTTTTCTTCTTATTCCGGTCGGCTTTTTGACACGTTCGACCACGCTGTTAGAGTCGAAATGTGTACACAATGCATGTTCTGGTTTCTTGATAGGAACACGTCCGGTCAATTGCAGGTAGCTATAATGATTAGCCAGTGACGTAGAAAACTTTCGAAACATGGGTGGGATGGGGGGGGGGTGGGGACTGAAGCCGTTCTGCAGTAGAAACTTATTTGTTATACATGCTACGTTTATTGTAACGTTTTTTTCCCGAAATCTGGAAATTGATCTCGAAATTTCGTTGATCTCGAATTTGTGACGCTTTATTACATGATGCCAACCTTTTATGTAAAAATATCGATGTTGTATCCAAAACCGTCATCAATTTTGACATTGTCATAAAATCGCGACGTGCTACCTCATATTTTAACCATAAACGTGTGACTTTCCTCGGAAATCCTGACGTTTTATCTCAACATTGCTACACTTTATCTCGAAATTTGATCTAGAAATTTCGACCTTTTTTCCACAATTTGTTTGCAAACATTTCGACGGATTGTGACAATAAACAGGAGTCAATGCTTTTTCAATTGTTCATAGACTTTTTGTCGGCGATAACAGTTGTTGTCGGGCAAAACGTGTACGTTGGAATCCATAAGCCCTTCGCTTAAGCGTCGTAAAAATAACTGCTGATTATGTTGTTAAAAAATGCACCATTTAACCCAACCCAACCCCAGACAAAACATAATTATACTGCAATAGTTCTCTTGTTTTAATGCAATATTCGCGTTCCTTACACGGATACCTTTTTCGTCAGGCGGATATTTGTCAACAGTATAGTGTTCAAGGCTTGGGAATAGGATCATGTAAGTGAGTTTTGCGATTTGGTTATCAGTTTTTCGATTGTTTTTGTTTATCTTAGAGTATCAAAACCAAATTAGTCATGGATTGTAATGTATCACCAAGCAAATAATCGAGACAAGTGAGATTAATTTAAACTATGAATAATTAATTATTTCTTTTACCATTATTAGTGTTTTGTCACCAAGTCTGACGTTACATACAGTTTCACACTCAGTTTCAGAGCAATACGTACGCTTCTTCATACAGCAGATGTTGTAATACATTACTAGTACTGCCTAACTTAGTAGAGCTACTAGTACTACTACTACTAGTACCAGTACTGCTTAGTACACAATGTGTATAGCCTAGGCCTAAGTTATTTAATTGTTACTTCTAAGTTCTAGGCTACTTAACAATTCACAGACAGTAGTACACAGGGCAGCAGTGCATAGACCTACAGTTCGTTTTGCGGAAAGGATCGTGACACAGGAAACCGAAAATAGATTAAAATACACACATTGCACAAATAAAAGGCATTGAAGACTTGTCCCAAACCGTGTGCGGCCATCTGAAAAAGTTAACTTTCTGTTGATTGCAAGGTGACGTTTTTTTTGTGTCGCTACAAAATGCAGACAGTAATGAAACGTGATACCTTGTTATCTTTAGCTGGACCTGAGATGTCCATCGCTGTATCGTTTATACATTGCTCAGTGCTGTGGGTATAGACCACAGCTGTATGTACTGACTGTACACTAGTGTCTAATTACCGACGGTAGCAAGCTGTGGGTGTATTTTCTGGGATCGATGGTGGTGTCTAACACTTCTGTTACACCTCATTCGAAACTAGGTCAGATTACCGGCATTAGACGTTTCTTTTTGCGCGAGTCTTCACACCGTTAAACCAAATTTACCAAAGCATTGACCATCAATTCTGCCAGAGTAATCAGAATTCATTGCCAAAACTGGGGTTTCTAACAAGGGTCCTAATATCTAGTAAGAAGTTAAGAACCCTTATGTTGTTCAGATATAGCATAGGCTTTAATAGTAGAACGGGTAGACTTTGGCTATGCTGAAATTTCAGATCAAAATTTGAAAGCTAATTCATTTAGGCCCAGATCATTATGTAGCCTTGGTCACTTGTTGGGGGTATATGCATATAGCCTAGGCCTAGTTTGAAATTTCTCATGAACAAAGTGTCACTTAAGTTTTATGTTCAGGTATACAGATAGAATCTTGGGGCAAACTAATAATATGATTCAGTATGTTATATGTTATCCTTAGAGGGCTAGAAGAAAACTATTTTGAAGTCTGTCCTTTATGCAAATCCATGAATGCGGTTATCAGCTAAAAGTTGTCCACTTGAATTTCACATGCATTTAGTTAAATGTTAACCAGCCTACAGTAGGTTGCACCATAAAACATACTGCATCGACAATAGTACAAGATTTACCAACACTAAATGTACTGAGAACTACACCTATTGCCCAGGCAGTTGTATGGTGCCACAGTGACAGGTGAACAGAAAAGAAGAAAAGAAATATAGCAATAATTCTGAGTATGTTTCTTTCCTTTACAGAAACAGTCACAAGATGGAATGTGCACATGGAAAGTACAGTATAATCCATACCAGTCACTCAGTTCTGAATGTTTGATGATGAAGTTTCTATTGTGCATATCCCAGCTATAGATACTAAGCAGCATGAACTGAAGATTAAATTATATCTATACACAGTACTATAAATTGCAACCTTAAAAGGTTCTATTATCATCTCAAGATATGGGAAACTGCCTGGCATCCCTGTTTGGGAGACCCAGAAGGTTAGTGTCTGCTAAACCTCATTTAGATTTTTTACTTGAACTGTATGGTGAGCTGAACAGTAGGTGGTATAGTATGATTACATGAACTGTATGGTGTGCTGTACGGTATATGGTATAATATGTTTACTTGAACTGTATGGTGAGCTGTACAGTAGGTGGTATAGTATTTTTACATGAACTGTATGGTGAGCTGTATAGTAGGTGGTATAGTATGTTTACATGAACTGTATGGTGAGCTGTACATTAGGTGGTATAGTATTTTTACATGAACTGTATGGTGAGCTGTTTAGTAGGTGGTGTAGTATGATTACATGAACTGTATGGTGTGCTGTAAGGTATGTGGTATAATTTGTTTACATGAACTGTATGGTTAGCTGTACGGTATGTGGTATAATATGTTTACATGAACTGTATGGTGAGCTGTATAGTAGGTGGTATAGTATGTTTACATGAACTGTATGGTGAGCTGTACATTAGGTGGTATAGTATTTTTACATGAACTGTATGGTGAGCTGTTTAGTAGGTGGTGTAGTATGATTACATGAACTGTATGGTGTGCTGTAAGGTATGTGGTATAATTTGTTTACATGAACTGTATGGTGTGCTATACGGTATGTGGTATAATATGTTTACATGAATTGTATAGTGAGCTGTTTAGTAGGTGGTATATTATGTTTACATGAACTGTATGGTGAGCTGTACAGTAGGTGGTATATTATGTTTACATGAACTGTATAGTGAGCTGTACAGTAGGTGTTTAAGAGATAATTACATGTTGTTAAAACAAAGCTTAAAGATCACATTCATTGAAGCATAAAGGTGTTCGTTTTAGGACAAGAAGTTGTGAGATTTAAGTTGATCAGTTAATACCACTCGGTTTGGTCTTTCAGAGAGTAGGGCACATACAAAGAAAACTGAAAACTCAACTGGCTTGGATCATAGAAAAATTATTTTACAAATAATGTATTACAATGTCTACAACTCAAATTAATGGGCCGAAAGTAATAAAAAAGATTAAATTAACTCACAGTCGTTTCACTTTCAACTAATAAATATATATACTTAATTCAGAGATTTATAAACTATAATGATGCAAGATCATTGGCTACCTGATGTAGCGATTAGCCTTTCATGACATGCTTCAGGTAAGGGGATGTAACAAGGAAGAAGTTCACAAAAGTCGAGGGATCCAATGCTAAGTGTAACTCTTGGACAGTGATATCACAGAAATTTAAACTATGGCCTTCACCAAAGGAGGCTAATTTCAAAGTTTGTCAAATACAATGTAATAAACTTTTTATTCATCAAGGCTGACAGCCCTAGTTGATGATGACCTAGCTGAATGCATGCACAGTTCATTGTAGCAATGTGCAGTAGATTATTATGTTGTTTACGACCTAGCATTTGGGAAAGCGATTAACACTGGGCTGTCGGCCTGCACACATGTTGAATTACAACTTTGTAAAAGTAATATATATACTGTACCCTAAATAGTAGGATACAACCATAGTTTATATGGTTGATGTTAGAGCTTAGCTAAGATCTTACAGTTAGTATGGTATTACAAGGACATAACTTTACCGCATTTTGTTCAAAATATAGTCAATATGATTCTCATATTCTGTTCTGTAATCTCATTATTTTTTAATAAATAATTTCATTCAATCTAGGCCAAGAAGTTACTTCACAGGGAGGTACAAAGACTACAACGTGGCTGTTGAATTTGACAATCTGATTGAAGATGTAAGTAAATCTAAATTAAAAAAGAATAAAACCTAGTCACTACATGATTGCTTGGTATAGTCACATAGTATACCAGGCATTGTCTGTTAACAAATCCAGATGTTTATACTAGAAATAATAACCTCTGAAAGAATCAAGTACCCTGAAGCAATGGTTTAGGAGCAATTCATCACTCAAAATAGCACATTTTTTAGTGAAAAGTACAAAAATCGAATATTTTGACACTTTTAAGTTGACCTAACTCCACAAGACAATATTTTTGTAGCCTAATTTTTTATTTTCCTGTTCTATGGGTTAGACTCTATAGGCATCTGTAATAGAAAGGTAGTAGAATGTGTAATTGCTGAGAAATGAGACCTCAAAAATCAAGAAAATGCCAAAATGTCATGGTGGCGACAAATTGCGAAATTTCAAAGAATTTTAAATCGGCCAATTGTAAAGCAATGCAACTGAAATTTTCAGAATATGCTTATTTTATGGTGGTCCACTCATACAATAAATTTAGGAATTTTTCAAAGATGTCGAACTACAACATACCCCAAAATTTGGTGATTTGATATGGAATGACCCATATGTACTGAAAGTAACTGCTCTCTCTTTGACATATTGAGAACATTTCACAGTATTTTTAATCCTAACTATATGATAGCATTTCTTGTTTTTTTATTTCTATTCCTTTGTTTTTTACGTTTTCTTCTTCTAGGAAAATGATGATGGGAATGAGAGAGAGGTGGTCAGTAAGTCTGAGAAGGAACATCTCATCAATAAACAATTCAGTAAACTTGTTGAGGATCAGAGGAGAGTTGATGCTGAAATAGATGCAGAGGTAAAATGAATGAAAAAATTAATATTAAATTAATTTAAATGAATGTCACCTTGAAGTGGTACTGTCTCGCAAAATTTAAGATACTATTCAAGGGAAATGCCTTGACAATTTCTTGTGTGGTATAGTTTTGCAACTGGAGAGGAATCAGCTCTCATAGGTTCCCCAGATTGTCAAAACATATTAACCTTTGTGTGTTGACTTTGTGAACATAACTCAAAGTAAGTTTTTACTTCTCTGAACAAGCTGTGGTGTTCAGTGTTTCCAGTTTTCACAGTAAGGGGTCATTTATTGATGAACTCTTTCTCCCCCCCACCCCACCTCCATAATCAGGGCTGACATATTCGGGGCGGGACAGCGTTTTCAAATTTGGTGCACTTTGTAGATTTAGAATTGTTCCATACTGGTAAGGAAGGACACTTTGCAACTGTATATCCTCCTACAAACTTGCCATCTCTTAATGTTTTATGCCATGTGTGCATTATCTTATGTTTTTTTTTTTAGCTCAAGCAACCAATTTCATTTTTTCAGAGATGGTAATTTCTCTAAAAATCCCAAGATGAAATGTAATTTTTCAAACATTCTCATCTTACACTTCTGCAGCTTCATCAAGAAGAAGAGAGGACCCGTCTGGAGGAGGAAGCTTACATCGCTGCTAATAGAGAAGCTGCCCGGATAGCCAAGCAAGCCAAACGGTTAGAAGAGCAGAAGAGAAAGAAAACAACATCAAACGGATCAGTCAAGTCATGGGCTGGAGACAATGGAGATTGGAGCATGTAAGTAGAGATGTCAGAAAATGGTGAGAGGAGTGTTATGAGGAGGGATGAAGGGGCAGGGTTACCAAAAACATATCAAAGGAGGTACTATTGAAATAGATTAATGAAGTCATGAGCTGAATGGCAGTGTAAATGGGAGCATGTTAGTACGTCGATCTGTCTTGCAGAAATGTCAGAAGGTGAGAGGAGTATTATGAGGAGGGATCAAGGGGCAGGGTTACAAAAACAAATCAATGGGGGGAAATGGAATAGATTAATGAAATCATGAACTGAATGACTTGGGAAATGAGTAAGTCAACCTTATTGGAGAGATGTCAGAAGATGGGAGGAGTGTTATGAGGAGGGATCAGGGGCAGGGTTACAAAAACATATCAAAGGAGGTACTATTGAAATAGATTAATGAATCATGAACTGAATGACAGTGGGCATGGGAGCATGTAAGTATGTCGACCTTACTGCAGAGATGTCAGAAGGTGTGAGGAGTGTTACAAAAGTAAGGTAGAAGGTGTTTCAAGAAGATTATGACACCGATATTAAAGATATTCGAAGTCATGGGCCAAAGACAATGGAGATCGGAGAATGTACACGATATATCACCCTTGATTGGGCAGAGATATGAGAATGAGGAGGAGTGTTATGAGGAGGGGGAAGTGTTACACAAACATGAAAAGAGCAGGTATCAAAATAGATTTTGATGTCATTGACTGAAGGCAGTGGAAATGCGTGCAACCTTACTGCAGAGATGTGAGAAGGTGAGAGGAGTGTTACAAAAGTGAGGTAGAGGGTGTTTTGAAGAAGATAGTGACACCGATATTAAAGATATTTTGAAGTCATGGGCCAAAGACAATGGAGATTGTAGCTTGTACATGTATCACCCTAGATTGGGCAGAGATACATGAATGTGGAGGAGTGTTATAAGGAGGGGGAAGTGTTACACAAACATGAAAAGAGCAGGTATCAAAATAGATTGTGATGTCATTGACTGAAGGCAGTGGAAATGCATGCAACCTTACTGCAGAGATGTGAGAAGGTGAGAGGAGTGTTACAAAAGTGAGGTAGAGGGTGTTTTGAAGAAGATAGTGACACCGATATTAAAGATATTTTGAAGTCATGGGCCAAAGACAATGGAGATTGTAGCTTGTACATGTATCACCCTAGATTGGGCAGAGATACATGAATGTGGAGGAGTGTTATGAGGAGGGGGAAGTGTTAAACGAACATGACAAAACAGGTATCAAAATAGATTTGTGATGTCATTTACTGAAGACAGTGAAAATGGGTGCATGTAATTGATATCACCCTGACTGCAGAGATATGAGAAGGTGGGAATAGTGTTATGAAGGAGAGGGGGTAACAAGAATATAAAGAAATCAATATTAAAGTAATTTTGTGAAGTCATGGGCTGAAGACAACAGAGCATGGAATGTACGTATATCAACCTTACTGCAGAGATGTTAGATGGTGGGAATAGTGTTATGAAGGAGAGGGGGTAACAAGAATATAAAGAAATCAATATTAAAGTAATTTTTAGAAGTCATGGGCTGAAGACAACAGAGCATGGAATGTACGTATATCAACCTTACTGCAGAGATGATAGATGGTGGGAATAGTGTTATGAAGGAGAGGGGCAATCAATATTAAAGTAATTTTGTGAAGTCATGGGCTGAAGACAACAGAGCATGGAATGTACGTATATCAACCTTACTGCAGAGATGTTAGGTAACAGGGAAGAGACATTTTACAGGATGTTTACATGAGGAGATGGGTCCAGAAGCAATCATTCCTTTGTTCAAAATGGTGTTACTGTGTAAAAGTGTGAACTTGTGCAGATGCCCCAATAAAGCAGATACATTAACAAGACGAAAGTAAATAAGATTCTGATCTGTGGAAAGTCTGTATAACAAAATCAAATAACTGCAGTCTGGAAGCAGAAAGTAATACTACAAAAATTTGATTTGAGCATTTTTCAGGTATTCAATTGGGGGGGGGGGGGGTTCCAGCAGGTGCAATGGAGTTTACCCTAATTTGCAACCCATCATTTGCAACATGCAAGAGTTTATAGATATGTCATAACTGCAAAACAGAAAGTCTCTGTGTTTGAATGTTGAGCAATCGATGATAGAAATAGTTGCAAACATCAAATTTGTGTTTCAACTGTAAAAATTACTGTACAAGTCAGTGGTTATGTTTCACATTGTATGGATTATATGTGATATACAATTCCCAAGTGCAATCAGTGTGGAAATTTTCTCCTCATGATCGGTGTGAAACAGGGCTCAAGTTACGAGTCCAACGGTCAAGAATTATCATACATTTTATCCTCAGGGCTAACGAAGATGAGGAAGATTTTGACAGTTTTCTACAGACAGTAACAGCTCGTTCAGAAAACGTCAGAGCATCAGGTAATTATTTGTTGCACTATCATTGTAGCGGTGACTTAGCTTAGACCAACTATCGTTGTAGCAGTGACTTAGCTTAGACCAACTATCATTGAAGCGGTGACTTAGCTTAGACCAACTATCGTTGTAGCAGTGACTTAGCTTAGACCAACTAGCGTTGCCGCGGTGACTTAGCTTAGACCAACTATCATTGTAGCGGTGACTTAGCTTAGACCAACTATCGTTGTAGCAGTGACTTAGCTTAGACCAACTATCGTTGTAGCAGTGACTTAGCTTAGACCAACTAGCGTTGCAGCGGTGACTTAGCTTAGACCAACTATCGTTGTAGCGGTGACTTAGCTTAGACCAACTATCGTTGAAGCGGTGACTTAGCTTAGACCAACTATCGTTGTAGCGGTGACTTAGCTTAGACCAACTATCGTTGAAGCAGTGACTTAGCTTAGACCAACTATTGTTGTAGCGGTGACTAAGCTTAGACCAACAATTGTTGCAGCGGTGACTTAGATTCCACCAACTATCATTGTAGCGGTGTTTATCTTGGACCATCTATCGTTGTAGCGGTGTCTAAGCTTAGACCAACTATCGTTGTAGCGGTGCCATAGCTTGGATCAACTATCGTAGCGGTAACTTAGCTTGTATCAACTATCGTTGCAGCGGTGACTTAGCTTAGACCAACTATCGTTGTAGCGGTGACTTAGCTTAGACCAACTAGCGTTGCCGCGGTGACTTAGCTTAGACCAACTATCGTTGTAGTGGTGTTTAGCTTGGACCAACTATCGTTGTAGCGGTGACTTAGCTTAGACCAACTATCGTTGTAGCCATGACTTAGCTTAGACCATCTATCGTTGTAGCTGTGACTTAGCTTAGACCAACAATCGTTGTAACAGTGACTTAGCTTAGACCAACTATCGTTGTATCGGTGACTTAGCTTGGATCAACTATCGTTGTATCGGTGACTTAGCTTGGATCAACTATCGTTGTAGCGGTGACTTAGCTTGGATCAACTATCGTTGTAGCCATGACTTAGCTTAGACCATCTATCGTTGTAGCTGTGACTTAGCTTAGACCAACTATCGTTGTAGCGGTGACATAGCTTAGACCAACTCTCGTTGTAGCAGTGACTAAGCTTAGATCAACTATCGTTGTAGTGGTGTTTAGCTTGGACCAACTCTCGTTGTAGCGGTGACTTAGCTTAGACCAACTATCGTTGTAGCCATGACTTAGCTTAGACCATCTATCGTTGTAGCTGTGACTTAGCTTAGACCAACAATCGTTGTAACAGTGACTTAGCTTAGACCAACTATCGTTGTATCGGTGACTTAGCTTGGATCAACTATCATTGTATCGGTGACTTAGCTTGGATCAACTATCGTTGTAGAGGTGACTTAGCTTAGACCAACTAACAAATTCCTGCCTTGGAAATACAGATCTTGTCCAGGTCTTAAGAATAAATACTCTCACCTTAATTTTCCCTCAAGTATTGTATGTATTCATTAATAGAACATAGTTGATACGATTTTTACAAACATTTACGTCCATAAAAGTGTCACATCCAAATTTCCTTGTCTGTTAATTAACTTGTGTGATCAGAAAGAACTGTGAATTTAAAATGGTTTTTTATCTACCTTTAAGTTCTGCTTAATAAGAAAAAAAGGTGTTTCACAGTTTACATCACAAAGTCCAGTTTTCTTGTACTAAGAAAATTTCAAGTTTGTACGAGGACATTAAATGTAATGGAAATGCTCCCTCACATTGTGCGCCCTGTACTTCGTGGTTAAGTCCTGAAGTAAATACACAAGAGGGAAACAACACATTATGAAACTGGCTGGAATGAAGACATTTACCTAATTCATAAAAATATATATAAAGAATAAATAAAAAGATAAAAAAAAAATTGTTAATGTCTACACTGTCGTGCTGGAAATTCTCCTCAGTCCCTGCAATTACACTGCTTGCAGATATCTTTGCTTTACAGTTTCGTACTTGACATCGTACCTTGCATGACTTATGCATTGGTAATGGGTATCTTTTGCTTCTTCTTCTTCTCCTCAAATCTATTTCTTTACATCATGATCTTACTCTCACTGTTACAGAGGATGAAGATGTGAGTAACACTTTTGAGTGTTGAGTTTGCATGAACATTGTAGCAGGAATCCAGGCTTTGATTCGGCTGTCAGAATCGGCTGTCAGAATCGTAATAAGAACCTAGTACAACAATGACATTATAGAATAGGAATATGTTCTGTAATATTCCAATCACAGAAAATTCTTGCAAAGATCGATTTGAAGAAATCTTTCGACCAATGTTCCGGCAAGATATTTGTCATGTGTTAAATTATTTTGCATATATCTGAAGTGTGACAAAAAAAATTGACAAAAGGGTTCAATTTTTCTACTTTTTCTGAAGTAATATGAATCACACCGATGGAACTTGTCACTAAACATTAGAGTAAATGAGTCATTCAGAAAACTGCCATGTCATTGTTTGAATCACACTCTGAATCCTGGGTTTGGTGATTTTTATCTGCATGGTAGCTTGCTGGATAGTCACAACTTAGTTCATATCTTACAGTGATGTGACACATATTGGTTACATGTGCAGTAACATTCTCTGGTGTGTCACTTCAATCGACTTATAAATGGTCGGTTAGTACAGTATTCCTGTATATATTCCTGTCATTATTGACTTGCATTGTATTCATTTTATCGTGATGTGAGCCAATCCTCTCTACGTTCATGTCGATGTTCCTGTTTTGATGTTGGTGAATGTTGACGCTAGTTGTTGTGACAGTGCATAATGTGAGCACATGTATGGTGAATGTTCCTAACCTTACAGATGTTTCACCTTCATCTAATCACTGACCCTTTCCTCTTTCATTGCAAGTGATTGGTGTCATTTATTCTTCCTCGATTCCTGCCATCCAAGCACTTTCATTAACCAATCTTCCTACTCACCTCTTGTTGGGTAATTACTCATCATACAAGAGAAAGCTATAAATCACATAAAAAACACATTTATCTTAGTTTCAGTCTCTCAACCGCTGCTTGCATCCTACCACTTTCTTCCACCACTAACCCCCCATCCCCCCCTGCACCCCACCCTTCCTATTCCCTCAATAGTACCCCACATGCACCTGCCATCACAAAATGGACACAATTGCTGTCAGCAGAAATCATAGTCTGATATTAATACTTTGCAAGTTCTATTACTCTGAGCAAGAGAGGAAGAATACCGAAGCAGTCAGGCTTCATCTATCATCCGGAGTTCTGCTTGACATCAGCTTTGCAGTGTGCTGTTGTTAACTGCATGGTTTTATTATTGTTGTACCTTTGTTTTGTTTGCTTTCTTTTGTTTAAATCAGTCGCCAGTTTGAGCCAGACTAACCAGCACCCTACTCAAATCCTTTCACCTGAACCCATCCCTGTGACAACCAGTGAATTCAGTTGGGACGAAGATGCAGGTAGGTTCCCACACTCACCCCCCTCTAGTCCATGTGCTCCCAGCTTTAATTTCTGTCATCTCACCACCAAAATCCACTAATTCCAAATGTTTAATTGTGCACTGTAGAAGCATCAGGTTTCAGTTCATAATTTGTGTTCTTTTGGTTACTGCACCCTTGCAGCAGGGACTGCAGTTATTTTTTATGTGAGTGTACATGTTATGTGGAGTGTTGTGTAACCCATTGAGTTCAAAGTTGTTACAAGTATAAAAGATGAACTCATCAGTTAAGTATGATGGAACGGATGAGGTGGAACAAGAGAGAGTAAGAATTTGTAGGATTAAAGAATGACTTTAGGTGCAATTAATTGGATGTGTTGTAGAAAGTCAAAAGCCACTGCCCTCATTCCATGTTGCATTTCTATATTAAATACTTTTTTGTTTTGAGAAATGACCCTTTATCCATCTGAGGCTCATCAAATTAAAGTGACAAGACCACTAAGTCTAATACTTAGACCATTTGGTCAGTTCCTCAGAGGCAACACAAAACTCAATGAGAAGAGATAAGACTTTTAGGGCCCTTATTGTAACATGTTTACAATGTGTTACAAATCTGTTGAGGACGGATGGTGTCAAATGAGAGAGTGGTGGCCAATTGGCTAAGGCGTCGGACTCGTGATCCAAGGATTGCTGGTGTCGATTCATGCCTAGTTCATTACGTTGTGTCCATGGGCAAGATGCTTTATCTCACTTGCCTATCTCCACCCAGGGGTTAAATGGGTACCTGTGAGGTAACTTGTCATTGGGTGCAGTATAAAGCTTCTGCCGACTGGAGGGATTGTCTCTGGGACAGGTTATCATTGACCAGGGATAATATAACGTCTGTAAAGCGCTTTGAGACCTTCTGTATCGCTGGTGTGAAGCACTATATAAAAATATATAAAAAAAATAAAATAAAAAATGCCATTTAATGGTACTCTGTTGTTGATATGAAATTAAAAAAAAAAACATGGTTTGATAGAGTTATCCATATTGATAAAACAATATAGTAACGTTTACAGTAGGCCTGTACAGAGGAGCAGACATCATCATCATCAATTTAGTCTTAAAGGAGCAGTCCAGAGATTTATTATATGATAAAGGTGAATGTCTTGAAAACTTGAATAGCTATAGAAACCTTACCAGCACTCAAATTTCTCTCTCTTCTTTTGGTTTTGTTTGACTATGGCATATCAAGACTAAAATTCAGACTAAAGTCATCGTTCTATTGGTTGTGGCCTGTAGTGTTGGACATACAGTATCAGTGACTTGCAGAATTGTAGATATATTGGAATAGAGAGTAAAACTGAAACAAGGATTGTCAAAACTAATTGCATATAGAACGAACTTTTTTTAGCAGCTGTAGTTTACGCTGTATGCATTATGGCTGTATGCTGTATGTATACAGCATAATGCTGTATGCATTTATGCATATGCATTTATGCTGTATGCATTAATGCTGTATGCATTTTTGGCTACATCCTCTGATAGGTAAAAATGCTAGGACAAATTGTACATCCTGTATATGTAGTTAACACAGAAGTAAAACTGTTAATCTTCAAAGCAAGATACTTAGCCAATATACTATTTAGTATTTGCCTACTACATTCTCATTGCAGTTTAAAGTATGCCTAGTCAGGTAATATTATACTACTGCAATTTTGTGTAGCAGTATCGAATCTCGTGTAAAATTTTATTATCTGGTAAAAATACAATGGTTCTTGTGTAAAATAGTGCAATACATCTTTGCACTCGTATAACAATTTGACCATCGTTGCATAGCATTTTGCAATGAGATACTGGATAAACTATTCCCTGCGAGTTTGCATTTACCAGAATTGTGGCAGCTAAAGGTTGTAATTATTGATTGGTAAGTTAATTGCCAGCTAAGTGCACCTTCTCTGGCAAATACAAAATATTTTCATTTTTCATGCAGAATTTTGCACTAGGCACGTGAGGCAAACTGGTGGGAAAGTGAACAGTTAGATGAAATATTTATGTAATAAGTCCCAGTATCTTGAATATAAACGAAGGTTCCTAACCCATTTTTAATCAGTTGTCTCTAAATGAGACTTTTTCCAGGGATTTATTGTACATGTACTGTAGGTGTGTTACTCAGCAAACTGTTTGTCTTGTTTAAATCTGCTTTTTAAGTGAAACCACTGAATTTACATTCAATAAAGTGGCTCGTGATATATAGTGAGATGTTGAAGTCAATAAGTTTAGCAACTTCATGTTACTGATTCCTGTTTCTCTTGATTTGATTTCAGGACTGAGGGGGTCCCCAGGGAACATTCCAAGCCAAACTCATTCCTCAAGAAAGCAAGATCCATTCCAAGACAGTACTCCTTCAGATTTATTTTCATCTCAGAAAACAGACTCAGAGTGGGAAGCGGAGTTTGTTAGCGCGGAGAAAGAGTTAGTAACGACAGTAGCTAAGGATGGAAGTGGCGATGCGCCATCCGCTTCCAGTCCGAATGGCATCTTGAAGGATGAGGATGCCACACCCCTCGCGAAAAGACCAGATACAAACTCATTTTCAATTACAGACGAGGAGGACGATCTGATTTTAGACATTGAACCCGAAAATTCGGAAGACCTTGATTCTGCCGTCCAGAATGACACAGACGTTTTCGATCAAGTCGATCCAAAGAATGCCTCAACGATAGAGGCTCGAGCTTTCGACATAGATATCGATAAATTCTTGGAGGAACTCGATGCAGAATTGTAAACGTTATTTTGGTTTATGCATATCCAGCTGTAGAAAGCAGACGAAATACCTCATTACTGAGAGAGGTACGATTGAAAGAAAGACTGACGAGCAATGAAAGTATGGTAATGTACTTGAAATTTATCACGTCGGTCAGTCGAAATGGTGAACTTGAAGCCACTCATATAATGAGGACTACTGTAGATAAGACTCGGTGAGTAAACAGAAACGTCTGGCACTCCGACATAAACTTGAATATTACCAGAATAAAAAGAAGAGTTCGGGCTTCTAATGTTACTTTATTTTACAACTTAATAATCAGATTATGATGTAATGTAGAGAATATTAAGAGATGTTATTTTTTTGCTCCATTGACATGGTTATATTATAACACCTATTGCATCGTCATCACCATTGAGTAGATGTACAATAATACACATCTCAATAACTACTTTAACAACTACAATTTACTACAGTATCTTTGCAAGTTTTAGCAGATCGTAGTGGCCAACTTACGGAGGAAATGCATTGCTGTATTAGCCATTTTTATCGATATATTACTGCGTAACCGTTGCAAAATGTCAAATGTCCCCAGAATGACTTGGTTTTCAAACCTTTTGGTCACAATCATTTTGAGGACACACAACCATGGGTAATTTTTGGATACTGTGTGCACAAAATACAATACAACAAACACTAAAGTTATTCTTCTGCTGGTTCTTCATATCAGGTTTCATTTTGGATTAAGTTAGGAATTTGTAGTTCATAACTTCATAAGATATTTAGGACTTAGGTTTAAGACTCAATTATCCCTTGTTGAAATGGCTCTGTACTTTCTGAACTATTTTTAAAACATATTAAAGACGTAAGCTATTTTAATTGGTTTGGAAAGCCAACTTATTTTCCATATAAAGATAACTAAATACTCAAAGAGACCTTGCCACACCACCTTGCTTGCGTGGTGAACACTTCATTCTATGTCTGTTTTATAGCTTCCATTAAAATAATGAAGAATTGGCATCCCCCCCTACCTTCCAGGGACATCTGTGTAAATATTGTACAAAGAAAATGCCAACCAAACAAATTGTTGTATACAAAAGCTGCTTCTCTTGATAAAATTGCTGAAATTTACTCAAAATTGTCAAAAATGTGAAATTAACAATTCCATCGAGATATACTACAGTTAGAAGTGTTGTCTGTTCATTGCTAACCTAATGGTGGGTTCGTCTTGAGGAAGTAAGTTTGGCATTGACAAAATGTCTGCCTTGCAAACTAGAAGTGTGTATCGTCATTCATCAGTTTCTACAATTGTATGTCTTTAAGTTGGAACAATACAATTATAACCTGTTGAGGGTGGCAAATAATAATGAACAAATGTGGTTAGGGAACAAATGTGGTTAGGGAACAAATGTGGTTAGGGTAACATTTAGTGAAAGGGGTCAAGTACCATCGAGTACCATCAAAGACCATCCGTCCTTCATTTGTGCTGACCTATATGTTTATCTGTCGGTTAAAAACTGATACTGATACTGATAACAGTAAAGATTTAGGGAAGGATTCACGCAGATCAGAGCAAAGCTGTTCTAGCATAATATTTTTAAACAAAGCCTTTCATAGTGTCTAATTCATTAAAAAAAAGTGCAATTGAGAGTTTGTTTTGCGATTTCGCTTCATTTTGACATCATTTTTCTTCTTTTCTTTTCTTTTGATTCTAAATATATTTTCTGGCTTTAAGTTCTATTTTCCAGTAATACTGGGCAGTTCTCTTTACTATTTTTGGTAGCCATTATTATTATTACATTTTAATTGCTTTACTTACACTGTCATAATTAACTGTGTTCTTGAGGTAACCCAAAATGTTGAATATTCATGAAAGTGTAGTGTCTTCAGTCAAATATTTTGATTTAAGTTATCATTAAGTTTAACCACATACTGGTGATTGTATACATTCTTCTTGTTTCATGTCAGTGGGCAGAGGTATGTATGTTTATGCTTTGTACAGATTTTTCATATTTTTTCAGCCATCAGACACACACCCTAAAGCATTGGAATAAGTGACAAGATGAACACAGTGTGATATGACCAACAAATCCAAAATATTTAATGATATAGTTTATGAGACCTTGCAGTCTATTAATATGAATAATAACCTGGGATAATTGCTTAATTTACATAATGCTTAATTTATAATACTACTACTTAAAATAATTAAATTTGTGTAGCACAAATATCCAGAAACTGTACAATGCGCTTCACAAACTAGGTATGAATGAAAAGGATGAGATTGTCCCCTCTGCTTAAAATTGTATTAAACAACTGATTGCAGCATTTGTAGTGTGACCTCACTTCCTCACTTTCCTTCAACTGTATCTGCATAGAAGGTTTATAGCATTACATTATTGGAAAAGAGCAAAGAATTTTTGTTTTCAAACGAGATCATGCTAGGTTACAGGGCTTGTGACTCTGCAGTCACTTGTTGGAACCCATTTCCAGCCAAAAAAAAATAGTTTTCCATTGTGCATTGAATTATAAATGTTGGTGTTACATGAATGTTGGTGTAGATGTGTGGAAAGTCAAAATAAAAAACAACACTTAATAATGTACGGTAGACTTACCAAAATTTCATGGCAGGTGAAACCTTGTCACACCCACTCTGCTTGTAAGGATTAGGTCCGAGTTATTTGCTGTTATCCACTGAATCGTAAACCTATCACTTTCTGAGTTTATAGTCTTTGCATATTAAGGAATTACTGTAACAGAATCTTCAACTAATTAACAATAAGTGAACCTGGTTGGAAGTGGCTTGACATTGTGAAATGCAACTAATTTCTTTCACAGATTTTATGGTGTACATGCAATTTTGTCTGCCATTGCTGTTAAAGGGTGTGAAGACTCGCGCAAAAAGAAACGTCTAATGCCGGTAATTTGACCTAGTTTCGAATGAGGTGTTACAGAAGTGTTAAACACCACCATCGATCCCAGAAAATACACACACAGCTTGCTACCGTCAGTAATTAGACACTAGTGTACAGTCAGTACATACAGCTGCGGTCAATACCCACAGCACAGTATACGAGCGATACAGCGATGGACATCTCAGGTCCAGCTAAAGATAACAATTAAGGTATCACGTTTCATTACTGTCTGCATTTTGTAACGACATAAACAAAACGTCACTTGCAAGCAACAGAAGTTAACTTTTTCAGATGGCCGTACGCGGTTTGGGGCGAGTCTTCAATGCCTTTAACACGAAGTAGCCTGGTAATATCATATGGGACATATGATAAGACCTTTAGACCACCAACATGATGTAGAAATCCAAGCTCTTATGGGGAAGAATAACGTACTGTATGTTGCTAATATTAAATGCTTTTCTGTGTTTTTTTAAACCTACCTTGATAATGCAAACTGTAACTAGAAAAAGAAATAGTACTAGATATGTTTATCACACACAGCCATAGAGAACATATTTGTAGTTACATAAGTAGGATTCTTGAAGGGTTTAACATATGCCTGGATTTTACAAGAAATGGAACTTGTTTTTTTGTAATCTCATTTGAATATCTAAATTAACAAAACTTCTAGCAGGATTTCCAGAAGCCATTTTTTAGTTGTAATTAAATACAGCGGAAAACTATTCTGTACAGGGATTTGGCCATTTAGCTTCTCCAATTTAATCGCTCAAATCAGGATTGTTCATCCATGCTCATGCTGATCATACTAGTAATATTGGGTTTTTCGTCGAATTGATACCATTTTGTTTCCTGTAGGTAGCCTTAAAAATCACTTGTATACCACATAACAGTGTGGAGGACCCTTTACCTCTGTTTTAGGGCTTATCCTTCGTTCTCCTGATTGGTGACCCTACTTGAAATCAAGGCAAACCGTACCAATGAAGACATATTTGTTGGTAACTATCACTTTCATGTTAAGTGTTATGCTATGCTGCTACTGGTTTGGTGTGTATTGTCACAGAAACTATGTTAAAGTTTTGTATTTGGATGATGTCCACATGTGATAACACAAATGCTTGGTGCAATTCGTTAATAATGGCACTGATGAAGAGTTGGAAGATGAACTCAGTCAAATTTGACCTTTTTAATGTAATGACCTTAAATCAGTAGTAAGGACAGTCATGTCATCTTTGAATGTTAACAAGTGTAATGTATTACTTATTATCACCTATTAACTATGTACTTCAAAGTTACATCATATGCCACAGGGTACCAACAAAATTAGAACATGTGACTAGCCAAGTCAACTTCTTGAATTTTAGTACATCCAGTTAGACATTTTTTTTCTTAAATTAATTAATATTAAGGTGGAGTCTTCCTGTTAATTACTTCTAACTGAATTGTATTTTTTTTTGTAAAAAGTTAAATACCACTGAAGGGAGCTGATTTAGTTAAGGATTTTAAATTAACTGCTAAGTAATAGTAAACGATAACACAATGCATAGACTATTTGTGTGTATTTTGTTGGATATGTCAGCTGGTATGATTATATATTGATATTTGACCATTGTGCCATCTTTAAACATTGATTGTGCTGATCACTTAATGGATAACTAATGGGTAACTATTGAAATAAAAGAATCATACATTGAAGTTGATTGTTTTGTTTATTAATTTGTGTATGTTAGCTGTTATATGGGGAGCCGTAGTGGACAAAATTAATTCATGATAATAGTAGTTAAAGTGCAGTGTAGTATTGAGCAGCATTGTATTGAGTCATGGAACACTCATGGAAAGTGGTCAGATGCAGGTATAGGCATTTGTGTACAGTATTCTTGATACACAAATGTGAAAAGGATAAATTTACACCATCCCTAAAAACATGTAGAGAAGTTATAGTGCTGTAGAACTTGATCATGGATTACCATGGGACTGGTTATCTGCCACTCAAGAAAAACTTTCTCTTCTGCTGAAATTTCTATCCCAGCAAGCACTTCCAAGAATTGTGACACACAAGGACAATATGGGTATTTTTTTATATAACAAAGAAGAACTGAAAACAGAAAAGAAGAGTCAGTTTTACTGTTTACCGTGTTATTCCACAGTAATGATTTCCAAGCAGTTTAATATTCAATTTTACATTTTCCATATGTACAAAAATAATGTATGCATAATAAGTTTGTCATTCCCTATCTCAAGAATATAGGCCGCCTCATTTCTAGTATATACATTACCCAAAAAGGCACACTGCATGAAGCAGACAATTTGTGTAGAGAGAGAGCTGTTATAACACTTGCAATTCATATATCAAAATTGATTATATCTTTCTTTATATGGTTATTGGTTTCTACCAAAGTTTACAATGTGTGCTGTTTAGATTATGTTGATTAAGCAAATTATAAAAGTTTGTGACTCATTGCAACTGCCATCTTAAACCAGTAAACCATACCTATGCATATGGTGATGTATGGCATAACAATATTTTACAATGAGCACAGGTGGAAGAACAGTTTCACATAATATTTCCTCACATATCCATCTCCAGCCCACCCCAGCCCACTCAGCAATCTTAACACAATATGGTACTGCTTGAATATAATGGATTTTATAATGCATCAGTCACTTGACGAAATGGTCAGATAAAAATGTTGAAGGACATATCATTTAGGAAGACTATGCAAAAGAACAATGACCTTTTCTATTCTGCCAGGGCAATTAAAGTTGACCTGGTCAACTTGTACTGGTTATTGTTACTCTATTTACAAACTTGTTCAGGCATATAGCTCTGCAAGCTTTATGCTGGTGCATCACTACCCTAGTTTCCTTCAGAAATGCTTCCAAAACCCAACAATGACTGGACCTATTGGATTATATTTTGACCTTGCTGTAGACAGAGAGTATTGTGCTTAATCACAATTCACTGATGTGTATGTTATAGGGTATATATACACAGCTAGTTTCATATACTCAGCTGTTTTCAAATACAGAGTTGTTTTCAAATAAACTCTTCCACCAGCAATAGTCCTGAGTTTGTTGTTCTGTGATGAAATTACTCAGACTTAACAGAGTCCTCCAAAGTGGAAATATTCTGCCAGCATCTACCTGTGTGCTTGGAAGACAAGCTGAAAATGGATCTTCTACCAAAGTAAGAAAACAAATTCCTTATCATAACTTCAAACTAATTTTTGAGTCTTTGTGCATAGGACACATGTATAATATTGATTCTACACAGTGAGACTTCTAACACACCATCAGCACCATTTGTATGGAGATTAAAATAATTACGATAATTTATGATAATAATCGTGACCTTCTTTCCTGAGCTATATATATTAACTATTTTCTAGAGTCTTGACAGTAAGGATTAGTTGGAAGTAATGGAAGACATCACCTTTTTTTCTCCTGATAAATTGACAATGGAAAAAAATAAATCAAAATTAGTCAATGATTTCATTCAAAATGACCCACTTGTAGTTCTATAACTCTGTCAAGCATTGTACAGTTACAGTAAACCTGCTACAAGTAACCTTATCTGTCAAGTTTTCATCATATTGTATGGACCTAAATGTTGACAAGCACCAGAGCTTTTAATTCTATCAAATAATGAATATCATATGTTGGTAGCTGTTAATATTTACAGAATCACAACGAACATGGTTCCAATTTCTTAAACTGCGATCAGTATAAGACACCTTCACTTACAACACCGTTCATAATTTAATGTCCCAGGCATTCTAAAGGGGCTGTCACGGTCCTTTTTGAGGATCGACAAAAAAATTTGGAAGAAATACAGCCGATACTTGTGGAAAATGATAGTGGAAGAACTTTGAACAGAAATTACTTCAAAAGACGGTTGCAAAATAGTCACCATTTTACCAATAAGCACCCTTCATCTTATAAAATTTCATAAAGGGGGTGGGAGTGGTGGGGGGAAGGAGGGTGAATACCTCCGCCCCCCCTGAACCCCTTCCCATGCCGCTATATCTGCCACTTGAGGGTCACCAAGATGATGAAGGTGAAAACTGGGGTCACCAAGCAAAAAGTTTGATTTCCAGGGATTTATTTTCACTTCTCTTCCTTGGTTTTTGCTATATGACTCCGATCAAATCTTCCTCAAGATTTGAAGGCCAATTTCTAACACTTAATAACATTCGTTTGCCTCTGACTTTTTGGCATATTCAAAGTTATTACAAACAAAATGATAAGTAAGATTTCAAGTCCAAAAAAGGAGGCATGATTTTATTGCTGCTTTGAAGTTGAATACCTATTTCATACTGATACTGATAGTATATTTATATCTCAGTGACTTCAAGTAGTATCTCTTCTCCACTTTTCTTCACCCTCTTTTGGTTTTAGTTATAAAAACCAATCAATATCAACCGACGACTTGCTCACGCTAACGTTGTTCCGAATGTTCTGAAGTTTGTGCTATTGATAGATCTGTAAGGAGATGAAATATGATACGATATCATCATGCCAGTATATACGTCATATGCTAGATAGATAAAAGGTTAAAGCATGTAGTAAAACTATGTGATTTCTCATAACGACACTGTTAGACAATGGGTGATTAACTACAATGACAGGGGAGAGCATTGCTGAATTTGTAAAGAACAATTTGAGTGATGAAAAATGCATTTGTAAAGGTTAAAGCATGTAGTAAAAGTATGTGATTTCTCATAACAACACTATTAGACAATGGGTGATTAACTACAATGACAGGGGAGAGCATTGCTGAATTTGTAAAGAACAATTTGAGTGATGAAAATTGCATTCGTTAAATATCGAATTGGATTGCAGTGAAAGAGAGGGGAGTTTAGGCTGTCCATCATTTGAAACATGGTATTCACATAAACCACTATCCCACCAGCTAAGAAAATGTACATAGAATAAAGCGATCTAATACAGCTGCAACATTATTTTCTGTTGCTCTAACTGTAATGCTTCTAATTATACAACCATGGGTGAAAGCCCAGTAAGTACATGCAGTGGTGACCATAGACTCCTGAAATATATTCTTGGCATGTTCATTGTTTATTCTACAATCCCCAATTTGTTGACTTATCTTTGTGAGAGGTATCTTAAAAGTTAAATGAAACTCTTGCAATAGTCCTTTTCTCTAAATAAATTTTAAGTTCCACATTACTTAACCATTACTGCATATGAACATTCTGTTTCTAAAGAATAATGCAGATAGCTAATTTCACTGTAATAGAAAATACTGCCCCATTTTGATGGTAATTTGGTAATTAAAATCTTCCAGTACCAAAAGCTTACCAGAATACATTCTGGTTTACTACAGACGACATATATTCATTATTTTATTCTACAATCCCCAATTTGTTGACTTATGCTTGCAAGAACATTAAATGTTCAATGAAATTCTTACAATAGTCCTTGTCTCTTCATAAGTTTGTTCTACATTTCATGGCCATAACTGCCAATGACCATTCTAGCATAATGCAGGCTAGTACTGTTTAGCTGGAATAATGCTTGATTTTGATGATTATTTGGAAAAAATAAAATTGTTCTTACCTGAATACATTCTGGTTAACGATAGACGATGTTGGTGCACTCTTTGGTCCAGGAGAAGGTGTGAAGATCTTTCCACTGCTGTTCATTGCTTTCGGTCCTTTAGCAATCTTGGGTTTGTACGGATCATTCGAATGTGATGGATAAGGATCAAATGTACCTGCCTTAGATCCACCGATCTAAAGAAAAAGAAGAAAACAGCATTTTCAATATTTACTTTTGCAAGTACACCTTTTATACACATAGGAAAAATTTATAAGTTCAGGGAAAAAATTCATCCAGTATTGAATTGCAAAATACTTTGCAAAACTGGCAAATTACTACACAGGTGCAAAAATGTATAACAACATTTGTACAAAGGCACCATAGAATTTTGTATAGAGCCTTCACAACTGCTAAACAAAATTATTCCTCAAAGTGGCTGGTGTATACTGTTACCATATAAGAAATCATTCTATATGATACTAAGTGATCATACTATGTGAACATACTAAGAGAACAGAATACAAATACTTCAAGAAATAATATTCATGTGACCTAAAGGCTAGTACTCATCAATAGATATGCTAGTAGTGAGAATGAGGAACCAATTCTTAATCTGAGTATCTATTAAATATATTCAAATGTAAAAGTTTGGGTTTCACTAAACGTTGTTCTACTGTAATGTAATCCTAACATACACATGTGACAAATAGGTTAACAGTTATCAAAAGCTATGCTTGTAGACAGAAAAGGGAGGACTTATTTTATTCAAATGAAAAAATTTGAGCTTGACTAAATGTTGTATAATTTCTTTTATAATCTCACAAATGACATATTAATATTTATGAAATGCATTTGAGATTAAAAAGTTAATTTCTTGCAGTAAACACTGGAATATGCATTTCCTCAAAAAAAACTGGTGAATTGCTTGTTAACATTTTCCCTTCAAATTGCTTGACTATCTTGCAACTGAATCATCACTGTAACAGCCCACACTTTTAATTTAACAAACAAACTACTGTATTACAAAAATCTCAACATAGATATGCAAGAATACTCACAATCTTAGCTGGATGACTTGGTCTGAAAGGTTTGACATCTCGTTTTGGACTAGCATTTCTCTTGATTGGCGGAAGAGATTTGTCAGCGTAGTATGGATTTGAATCGAAATATGATCGTGGATGCATATTTAGCTTAAAAGCACCTCCTTTCATAGCACTCCGACTGGCCTGATGCTCTTTCTAAATCAGGGATAAGAGGAGAAGATTGAAAAGATAAAATAAATGATGATAGCCATCTAGTCTGTCAATTTTAAAATCAATTAGTTTCCTGTGAAACATTTCAAACAAGGTTTACATACATGTTTACTTTATAATCTTTCTCATCATCAAACCCTAATCTATTCTACATACACTGTAAATAGTTCATACAGACCAGTGTATTGAATCTGCAGACAATAATAATCAGCCTAGAAACCAGTTATTTTTATTATACTTTTATATTAATGATAATATTAATATTAATAATAATCCGTCTGGGACTACAGTTATTTTAGGACCTGTGCGCATCTAGATGTGCATGTCGGAGAATCCAAATGGAATATTTCTTACACTTCACATCAGCTTGTTATCCAATTTAGCAGTTTAAGCTCAGTTTGGATGTTTTTACAATTTGGAAGACCATTTCGAAATGGGAAAACCGTGATTTTCTCCTAGACAGAAAACCCACCTTACTTTGGCCAGGAAGGGATATTATCCACAAACTCCCAGATGCTAGGCTTCATTGTTTCTAGTGCTACCAATCAGCCATAGCACTCCAATGAAGTGAAACAAAAACAAAATGAAACACTCACCCTTCTTAATTCCTTTCCTTTGTCATATGGGTTTGTTGAATAAGTATACTGCTTTCCTATCAATAAATTAGGATACCTGTAAGAGATGAAGAAAAGGTTAGACAATATTACTTCCCACTGATGTAAGAAGAATTCAATTCAACAAATACACAGTGACTTGCAAATCAACTCACTTGATTCAAGTCAGAGAAAGAGGAGCTATTGAGTATGTTAAATGAAAGTCAAAATTATTGTCTGATTGTAATTACAGCCATCTCCCATAAATATAAACATTAGGGAATTGAAGGACACTGCCGAATGTTACTATTACCTAGGCGCTGTATCAGCTGATAAGATCAGCAGTTTTAATAGAACCTAATAGTGTCAACAAATTGCATAGCAGTGACTTGTAAAATCAATTTACTTAATTCAATTCAGAAAAGAGCTCTTGAGTATGTAAAATGAACGTCAAATTTATTGTCTTAAGGTAATTAAAGCCATGTCCCATTAATATAACAGTAGGGAATTGAAGGATGCTGCCAAATATCACTTCTGTATTACCCAGGCACTGTTTCAACTGAAAAAGGTTGACAGTTCTAATATACCCTAATAATGTCAAGTGTAGGTATGCAGTTATCAATTTTCAACTATATCACTAACACTGTAGATACAGCTTTTCTGGCTATAACTTCCAATCTATCAAACTGAATTCTTTATAAATTAACAAACAGCCAGCTATCTTACCCGTAACCCGTTCCTTTCTTTGATGGATTGGTGATGACATTTCGTCCAGGTGATTTGTAACCTTTACCCGGTCTGCTGGCTGGACTGAATGCCCCTACAGGGCCTCCTATCGTGCCATAGTGGTTACCGAGACCGGAACTGCATTCAAAATAACAGCAACACAATAAAAAAAGAACACAAGAAAGAGTAGCCTATTTAATTATATAGCTATTTTGATGATTTTGACTCATTAAAATTGAGTGACATTATTAGGAAGTAAACAGTAAATATGTTTCTCTCATCATGTTTATCTTAGCTGTACACGGTGGTGTAACTGGCTTTTAGGATCTGTCAGTCATGACCAAAGGCACTGGTATTCAAGAAAATTCCAAAGTAATTTGAAAAGCTATTCTATACCCGGTTATAAGATATCAATTGCTTTTACTTACGGTTTCTTGTCTCCACTACTTGGCAAGAAAGCTGTCCCAATGTTTTTCTTTGATCCTTTCAGTCTTTCTTGTCTTCTCCTCTTAACAGGATCAGTGTACGCTTCTCCTTCCATGACACGAGCAAATTTTTCATCAAAATATCCTCCTTGTAGAGCAGTGATGGTTTTACTCCCACCTGGGAGCATCTGCTTTGCTTTATGGGCTGATTCATTGAAAGGCTCTGAGACAAGCAAAAGACAATGAAACTAGACACATCAACAACAAAAAAAGTTATAATAACCCACTGTCCACTATGCTCCTGTAATTAAACTTTTTTGTGTACAAATTATCATGCCCAGTTATAATGTAATGAAAATATCCAAGAAATAAGAAGAATATCAGAAAATCATGAATACAACATACAGTACTTCTGTCAAACTTCAGGTCAACTGTTAAACTCTTTCAATGCTTCAGATTGTAAAACCATGAATAGAGTAAGAATTACTTGAACCCAATCATGACCATGGTGGACACTAGTCAGAATGAATTCTATTGCATAGCGCATACAAAAAAAAATAAAAAACTTGCAAAGTTAAGGAATAGTTTGTGCACTGATAGGAATTGTATCTTGTTTCAATGGGCATCTCAACGATTTTCAAAACCATTCCTCTGTGTGATAACATGTTTGTTTTAATATGCTTATAGAGGTTCAGAGTATGCTAAATGACTCATGTTGACTTACACTTCCAATGCATATTAATGGCAAACTGGATTAGCTATCTTATAGTCTTACTCAAGGGTGTACATAAATTTAGTACTTACAGTAGGGTATATACACTATTTAACATATAGTGCCATTCAACATAGAGGCAGGGTAAAAAACACTTACTGCTTCCTGGGGTGGTGTACTTGTCTCCAATAGTCACATAGCCCATTTCTTGGAAGAGTCCAATCCTCTCCATGTCATTCTTGCCTCCTTTGTCAGTTGACATTGTAGTAATGTTGCAAACACTTTTCTTGTAGAATCCTAATTATAGTTATTTAAAAATGTTAATTTTTTTATTGTAATTTCTCTGAGGTTCTGGTCTCACAAAGTAATTATCCAGGCACTCTTTTCATTGTAATGAACGTCCACTGATGTTAGCGTAGAAATTTATCTGTAAGTAGAACAAAAGCTAAAATTACATTTTCAGCTTTATATATAATATAGTAATCATAATTATCAGCAGTTATTTTTACGACGCTCAAGTGACCACAAATGTGGGAGAAACCGGCAAGGGCTAATGGATTACAACTTAAACGTCGGGTGGCTTCCAATTCAACATTTTAACTCAAATTTGAATTCTTTTCAACTTAGAAAGTCATTTATGATGGGAAAACCATAGATTGCTCTTGGATGAAACACCCATCTTAGTATGACCCGGCCCGCTATCTATAGCCTGGACCCTCCCGATTGCTAAGCGTTGCTTCAAATGCTACCACCTTTATCCACTCAGCCACAGCACCGGTATAAGAAATTATAAGTATAAGAAATTTTTGTTGACCCTAGGCTAACAATTTAATATTTGGCTCGCGATAAGGATTGTATATATTTGTACCCTACCTATAGTAGTATGGAAGTAAACGGTAAATTCATACCATCACACCTAATTCACTAAGAGTTCGAACTAAGTAAAATAAAACAGAATTCAAAGTTTCTCATATACGCCTACCGTACTAACCAGGTTCCTTGATTTTCCTCACCCGCTAATGTACACTAGGGTAGGCCTAGTTTTATCTGGGGACAGGCCTAGTGCCGCACCAGGCTTTTCACCAAGTTGGATACTGCTGCCTAGGAGTAAGTTACGCTAATTCCTAGCCTAGGCCTACGTTGGACCTAGAGTAGTAGATCTAGCCTAAGCCTAAAACTGGCATTTTAGGCATGTATTGCAATTCTACTTGCTAGGCTAGACTAACAAGTAACATTTCAATATGCTCGAATCTTACTCTTAGTACGCCTTTCTCCAATCCAAGTACGCTTGCAAAAATTAAAACTGTTAACAGTACCTGAGGAAGTTTTATAGGTTAACATTGGGCTTGGTCAGCAAATGTGTAACCCATATGGTGTATTCTCTCACGCTAACAACAATTTTTTGGTCGGACGTTCACAATTGTAACTACTAAAGAATTGCAGTTGTTTGTTATGTTGTCTCTGCTCACATAATAGTGAAGCGTACACATGTACACTACTGACCCTCTTGTCACCTAGCAACTAAGTAAAGCTTCAGCTGGCGTAGACTTGCTCCATGTCGGTTTTGTTTACGATGTTCCTATGAGCAGTGAGTGTGTTTAGACGATCGTGGAGTTCCGTGGGAACAGTGATGAACACCTAATTTAACATATATCATATAACTTTTATTCACGCTAGTGCCAGAGCACCACTGCAATTTAATGAAACAATGAAAAGAAAAGCCAAAATGTATTTGAAACTGACGATATCGGGCATAGGCGTACGGGACCATTTCGGTTTGGGGGGGCAGAAACTTTTGTGCCCGAAATTTCCCGTGACACTATCTAAGCGGAGCGCCACCATCGGTTGGCGCGTAGCGTACAAGAATTTTTTGGCAAAATATGCCTCTCAGATTGCCGGAAATGGCACTTCTGAGGCCTTGCAAGTTGCATCTAAACATTCTTTATTTTATAATCTCACGTTTAGAAATTTACACTTCCCCAAAAATTTGGTAAATTAGAAGAAGAAAAAATGGTAACATCACTTTGACGGGGAAAACTAGGACAGTATATTTTTTAACTCCTATTTAGTTACGGTATATATTATTTTAACACAGTACTCAGCTACCCCCAGAAAAACATACATTGTTCATACATTGTAGGCGGGAAAATGTCACTGTGTCGGGTGAGACTGCAATTTGTCTCACAAAAAAAAGTATAAAAAATGACAAAGAATATGATAAACCTGTACTTTTAGGCTTGTAGGCACTCCCCCCCCCCCCCCCACCATCCAAGAAATAGAAAATGTTTCTTATATACACTCATGTCTGGGATATCCAGGTATACAGTTGACTAGTTAGAAAAATGTTTACTGCAGTTTTTTCACTTCAGAGACTGCTAATCTCCATGCATGCTTGTCACCACGAGTGTGAGCGGCGTTCCCTGTTAATAATTTTGGGCGATAGTGCAAAAAGCGTGGTAGCCCAGATGAGCTGCGCTTACGGTGGTGTTACACGGAAATATTCGGGCATCATGATGCTAAATAAAGAAAATCATTAGGCCTATATTAATATTAATGTCACAAAACAAATAACACAGAACGCTCTCCACGGAATTTTCGGGCAAAAATATGAAAAAGATTCGGGCAAGCTACTACATATTTATATATATATTTTTTTCTCCTCTTAGGCTGCCCGAATTTTTCAGGACTTTTGCCCGAATTTCTTGTCCTCTAGGAAATTTGGGGGGGGGAGTCTGCAGTCTGCCCCCTGCCCCCCCCCCCCGCCTCGTACGCCTATGATATCGGGTGAAGAAACTTTGAAAAGGAATACATCAAAAATGGCGGGGCAGAAAACCGGGAGGACTTTGGGATCTTCCCCAGACGATTTTTAGTTTATAGAGGTGAACGAGGTGGGATGTTTAAAATTTGGACTATTTTATCTTAATGTTCGTATGGTGGCATGCGCAGTATTTCGTGGTTGAAGGGGCAGCGGAGGGTGTCCATATTATCCCCGACTGATTTAGGAAGCGGCTGAACTTTTATGCCGGTGGATGAAGGAATTCTTAATTTAGTTGCCTTGGCTAGTATTGATCGTCGATATTGCAAATGAAGAGGCCCTTTGGGAAGTGGTGTGACTAGAAATTCAAACTTGGGGGCAAGTGCATGGGGAGCAAAGAAAACGTTGGTGGGGGGGGTGGGACATTTCGGAAGTTCAAAATCGCACCTATATAATGTACACGTCACAGGAAACTTTAGGTGCAATGGAAAACTAGTCTTGCACCCTTCCCGTCCCCACGCTTCATCGGTGAACCAAATTGATGGACACTTGTGACAAAACTTCAATGTCAAGTTTTAAGAGTATCGAATGTCGATAGATTTCAACAACCACTTGGATTTTTGCGACCGACTGCATGCCTCGCTGAGCAACGTTTCGAAAGCCGCGCTAAGAGCAGCAATTAACAACGCTTTATCATTACAATTGTATACAATGTTATTGGCTGGGATTGCATAAGCCTTTAATTGTACAAACTTTGGAGCGCAAAAAATACTTCTCAGAAATATGAATTTGAATTTCTCTGGAATGTATCTCAGCTAGGGCACTATACCATGAGATGAAGCCCTTGGAAGGGGGAGCATATATTGTTAGCCTATATTGTATTGCCAAAATGTAGGAAATTTAGTGTAGGAGAGTCATTTTTACCGCAGCATCATGATTGGGGCGGGGAATATCCATGCCCCTTTAGGCACCGCCACTGGTTCTGGGAGTCCTCAATCTGTCAATAGGAAAATGACATTTTAGACGTGAAACGGTGCATTAACTCTGAGGCAAATTCAGTCTATAAGTAGGTCCAGCTTTTTAATGTAGGGTTGTGTGAGATTGGAATGGGGTGTACTACATTCGTAACAGTGGTCAAAGTTTCTCCGACTGAATGTAACCTCCCGGCTGAATTGTTTAAGTGCGCCACTACATAGTTTTGGTAGGCACGTAATGCACTCAATGCACAATGGCAATGAGATTTTGGTTGTTTTCAAAGGTGAGCTTAGCCGAGGTTGACATGTGTCGTTTGGAATATTTTACATTTCATGGAATATTCACCACATGCGTATGTAAATGAAAGATGAAGTATTGTACGGATGTGTAAACCTTGACTATACTTCGCACAGTTTCTCATAGTACTGATTGTGCAATAAGTCAAAATTACTGCTTGACTAGTACTAGCTGTGGACGGACAAGCAACCACAGAACCCGAAGGTTACCTACATTGTTTACTTCGATGGGAAAAGGTGCCACCGTTGTATGGGGGAACTGTAAGTATTATTGTAAAACAGGTTTTCTCTGATGTTTCATGCTGTATGATCTCATTAACTGTAGAAGGACGCATTTGGTTTGGTTGGATCATAGGCATGCAGTAGCTTCACGGGTTCCATCCACGCGCTTGTTACTGTACAACTAATGTTACTGTTAGGCCTTCTTAAAACTTGAGGTTAACTGGCGATCAAAATCTCAATGAATCGGTAGGAAATTGTACGTTCGTATCACAATCTGTATGGTTAATACACATTTGTTGGTAGTATGCAAATTAATCTCCTGTTCTCTCAGGTGTTCCACAAGGCACCTGTATTGGCCCAGTTCTGTTCTTATGCTATATAAACGACATTACTTATCACATTAAATCGCAGCTTCGTTTATTTGCGGATGATGCTTTGCTGTATAGGCCTATTCACTCATTTGACGACCATCTCATCCTCCAGAAAGATCTGAAGGCTCTTGAATCCTAAGCTTTGGGACATGAAATTCAATCCCTCTAAATGCTTCATGATGTCTATAAAGCGTAGCAGGGCAAAATCTGTGTTATTTTACTCTATACTGTATACAATCAAATATTGGAGTGCGTCACTTCGCAACCTTATCTTGGTATCCTGTTTAGTGACAATTTATCTTTCTCTACACATATTGATAGGATTTGCTCTAGGACCAGCAGAACCCTTGGCTTCCTTAATAGGAATTGGCGCTCTTGCCCACCAGAATTATGTCAATTGGCTTATATGTCTATGTGTCGTTCTACTCTTGAATATGCAGCTCAGATTTGTGACCCTTATAAGGTCTCAGCCCAAGATAAAGTAGAAAAAAATTCAAAGGAAGGCAGCACGTTTTGTAACTCGTGATTTCAGTAGGCAATCCAGCATCACTGAGATCCTGAAGACTTTGAAATGGGAACCCCTCATAGAAAGAAGGAAAAGGGCCAGACTTATGCTCTTTTACCAAATTATTAATGGCCTAGTTGCAGTCCCAAACGAGACTAATCCCTTCTTGAAACCAGGGAGGCCTGACTGCTATACACAAATTCCACATAATCATGCTTTTCAGTATAGTTTCTATCCTAGGACTATAAAAGACTGGAATACACAATCCTTGGCGGTTAAGGTGTTTAAGACAAGATTGCCCACGCATTGTTATTAGCACTGCTGCGCTGCGCACCAACATCCTCGTTGTGATACCCCAGAGGGGTTTTTAACGAGTACCTAGCAGAAACAGAAACCTGCAATATTGTATCTCCCATTTAACTTGTTCGGTCAGCTGCATGGTGCCACACACAATATTGTGAGTGGATTTGCAATTGCCAATTAGTTCCTGTGATAGAATAGACAAAATAAAATGATTTACCTTCACCACGTATCAATTAATAGTTGTAGCATTACACTAGTATTTAATATGAAAGGCTAAAGTAAATTTGGAATGGTTAGTCCTACAGTAAATAGAGTGTTTGAAGGTGCTCGAGCTCAATGAACCAAACCTCTCTTTAATCCAAATTGGACAAATTTGTGAATTGTAGGAGTACTAGGCCAAGTGTTACTGTACCCTCTCAACCTGGTGATGACCCAGACCTCTATGAGGGACCTACTGTACCTAAGGGTATTGTAATGACCATGTTACAACAGCTAGGAGACCAGTACAGAGAGTATATTTCTTGGATTTCTACATTTTTACCATACATGTACAGTTCACTACTTCAAAAACCATATACATAAGAGTCATCTGTACTCTGCTTTGTTTGCACAAGACAACCAATTTTCACTACTTAAGCAGACGCTTCTGTCATTGCTACTGTATCGCTGTATACATACATGTGGTACTGTATGTCAATAACATACATGTCGTGAAACAATGATGGTGCACAGAACATGTACAGTAAAATCATTTTATACATTGCTTGCACATGTTATTTGTTTATGTAAAGTGGCTATCTTATAATGCATGATTCAATTTAAATATAGATGTCCTGGAGTAACTACACCACAAATGCACAATCATTTACCTATAGAATAACGATTCTATCTACTTTGAAATATAGCATGCTCTGTGCAGCTACTGTACAGTAAGTTGCAAATTAAAACATTGACATTTGAAATGATTGGCTGATTTTAATCAGAAAATTCAGTGGTAAATAATTTGTTCCTGCTGTAAGCCTTGCATGGAAATAATTGTAAATGATAGTTTTATGAGTGAAACTCTTTGTGGGTACAGTACTGGACCCACAGCTCCCTTATCTCCCTTCAAATCATCACACCCTGGTTGACCTGGGGTGCCAGGCTCTCCCTGTTCTTCTGGAATACCTGGATCTCTCAGGTCACTGTATCTCCCAATAAATGTAGAATACAGAGAACTTTGTCCAAAATTGCATTTTAAATCTTGATAGTAAGTTATTTCTGCATAATTCATATTAATCGGTCTTTGTATTTTTCGTTCTGCATTTATTTAGTTTTTCAGGAAAACTAGTTCTTCACTCTACTCCACTCGAGCTAACTCCTCGTTGGATAGTAAAGGTTTACAGCGAGTCACGAACAACATGGACCATTTGAATAAGACAACCACTGTGAAGTTGCGCAAGAAACTAATCGGGTAAGTACTGTACTGTAGCAGGCCATCATCAGGTCTAATATTAATCCTGTACAGCAGACCTACAATTTAAATCATCTGCAATCAAAATATCTTTCAAAATCCTATTCAGGGATTCTGTTTGAAATAACTGTGCTATTAAAGCCGAATTTGTGTACCACGTACCGTACGACACCTGAAAATTGCCACTTTACTGATCATTAAGATGGCCACTAGGTAACATGTACATTACTGTACGACACTTGAAAATTGCCACTTTACTTCTCATGAAGATGGCTACTAGGTAACATAGGGTCTACTGTAAGAGACCTGAAAATTGCCACTTTACTGATCATTAAGATGGCTACGTAGGTAACATGTACTGTACGACACCTGAAAATTGCCACTTTACTGATCATTATGATGGCTACTACTGTAGGTAACACAGGGTCTACTGTAAGACACCTGAAAATTGCCATTATACTGATCATTAAGATGGCTAAGTAGGTAACAGCTAGTGCACGACACCTGAAAATTGCCACGTTACTGATCATTAAGATGGCCACTAGGTAACACCTACAGTACTGTACTGTAAGAAACCGGAAAACTTGCCATTTTACTGATCTTTAAGATGGCTACTAGGGATACCTTTGGTTTCAGTTCAGGATGAGGTCCTCTAAGCTTTGGCTCAGCAATTTGCAGACCAGTTTTGTTTCAAGATGAGGTCCTCTAAGCTTTGGCTCAGCAATTTGCAGACCAGTTGTGTTTTCAGGATGAGGTCATCTAAGCTTTGGCTTTAATAGCTATATGCAGACCAGTTGTGTTTTCAGGATGAGGTCCTCTAAGCTTTTGCTCAGCTATTTGCAGACCAGTTTTGTTTCAGGATGAGTTCCTCTGAATTTGGCTCAGTTAAATAAATATGCAGACCAGTTGTGTTTTCAGGATAAGGTGCCCTAAGCTTTGGCGCAGCTATATGCAGACCCATTGTGTTTTCAGGATGAGGTCCCCTAATCTTTGGCTCTGCTTTATGCAGACCAGTTGTGTTCTCAGGATCAGGTCCCCTAAGCTTTGGCTCAGCTATATGCAGACCAGTTGTTTTTCAGGATGAGGTCCTCTACTGTAGCTTTGGCTCAGCTATATGCAGACCAGTTGTGTTTTCAGGATGAGGTCCCCTAATCTTTGGCTCTGCTTTATGCAGACCAGTTGTGTTTTCAGGATGAGGTCCTCTGAACTTTGGCTCAGCTATATGCAGACCAGTTGTGTTTTCAGGATGAGGTCCTCTAAGCTTTGGCTCAGCTTGTTGCAGACCGGTTGGTTTCAGGATGAGGTCCTCTGAGCTTTAGCTCAGCTATATATGCAGACCAGTTGTGTCTTTAGGATGAGGTCCTCTGAACTTTGACTCAGTTATTTGCAGACTGGTTGTGTTTTCAGGATGAGGTCCCCTAAGCTTTGACTCAGCTATATGCAGACCAGTTTTTTTCTCAGGATGAGTTCCTCTGAATTTGGCTCAGTTAAATACATATGCAGACCGGTTGTTTTCAGGATGAGGTCCCCTAAGCTTTGGCTCAGTTATTATATGCAGACCAGTTGTGTTTTCCGGATGAGGTCCTCTAAGCTTTGGCTCAGCTATATGCAGACCAGTTGTGTTTTCAGGATGAGTTACACTGAACATTGACTCAGTTATTTGCAGACTGGTTGTGTTTTCAGGATGAGGTCCCCTAAGCTTTGACTCAGCTATATGCAGACCAGTTTTTTTCTCAGGATGAGTTCCTCTGAATTTGGCTCAGTTAAATACATATGCAGACCGGTTGTTTTCAGGATGAGGTCCCCTAAGCTTTGGCTCAGTTATTATATGCAGACCAGTTGTGTTTTCCGGATGAGGTCCTCTAAGATTTGGCTCAGCTATATGCAGACCAGTTGTGTTTTCAGGATGAGTTACACTGAACATTGACTCAGTTATTTGCAGACTGGTTGTGTTTTCAGGATGAGGTCCTCTGAGTTTGGCTCAACTATATGCAGACCAGTTGTGTTTCAGGGTAATTTCTCACTTGAGCAAACATATATTTTACTTCATGTTAAATAAAGTCACATCAGATTTGAATAAAAATGTTTCCTTTCAATACTAACATCAATTTAGCCTAGATGTGCAGCCTACTGTACTTTCATAAATGATGTTCCTAGCCTTTGTATATATAGGAATGAAGCTGTAGCATGGAATAAGTGAACCAGTATCAAGACAAATGCTATGCAAGTGCAAAGATATACAGTACTTATGTTTTGTACATAGAAATCATAATCCTTTGAAAGAGAAAAAATTATGAGCCTTCAATTCTGCTACAGAAAATGTGAACACTACATTATTCCCTAGTACTGGTGTAGTGGTTATCCACTAATTACCTCTTGTCTACAGTATAAACTACTGGTTGTGATGTTTAAAGTTTTGTGTAGAACATTGCTGTTGAAACTTATTTGATTGAATATTGTGAGATGTGTTCATAATAGTTTGGTAAAGTTACTGGTACTTAGGTTTATTGCTGGCAAACAGATGCACACAATGGATGTTAATAGATGATCCATGTGTCTGGCAGTCACATGTATATAAGCACCTGTATACATGTATAGTTTATATCATGCATGTCGAATGCATTGATCATGCAGGTTGATGCTGTAGCTAGCCATGTATGTAGTGTGCTGTAAATTATGTCTTATCAATATTGATCACTCTTGTGTGGGTCTAATAGGGTTTAAATGCTTGAATCCCTGTTATAATCTAAATTAGCCTGCTTTACATCATTAGACAAGAAAAAAGAACTGAGCTGATGTAATAAAAGGTGGTTTGTAGTTAAAACCCTCTTTAAGTCATAAAGTCTTCCTCTTAATTATAAAGACCTATATTGCTGGGTGAAAAAGTGTTTCGTCATCCATCCCCCCTCCCCCCTCCCAATGTACAAAAATGTACCATATATTTTTCAATCACTTTAATTCACATGCTGTAACGGTAAACATTACGATTCAATCAATGTTCATGTTATCTGAACATTAAGATTCACTCTACAATACACAAAATAAAATAAAAAAGGCACCATTGAGCTTGATTCTCCTGAACAAGGGTCTTAATATCTGGATTTACAGTAGCTTGGTTAATTTGAGACGTAAATCTCTGCAATGTATTACAGTACCTCCAGGCTACCATGTTTCTTGCTTAGAATATCAGTTACAGCGTTGATTGTGCACTCAACTAGATAGGAAGAAAGCCACTTCCCCCAATTTCCCCTTCCTCTCAATTCACCCCAAGACTTTTCTTTACCCCCTGGGGGGAAGGGGTGGGGTTCACATGGACCTAGGTTGAGAAGCATTGGCTTAATATGTTCTTCTATCATTAATTATTCAAAATAAATTTTCCTCTGGACTAGCATTTTAATTTGAAACAAACTTATAAATGATAGCTTTTCACTTCGAAGCCTTTCTTTCTTACAGTTCATGTAGAGATTTAATTAAGAGAAATTGTTTACACATGAAGCACTTTAAAGGGGAATTACAAGTTGCTTGATCCTTGCAGCATTGGATTTGATGTATATGCCTACAGTAATGAAACTAAATGTGTATACATGTGAAATCTCTGGGGGGAAAATTTTTGATTTTAATAATTTTCTTCCCCTTGCTATCCATATTTTCTTCTAGGTCACCATGCCCAGTGTGGTTTCGGGAAAATCCTCTCAAAATCGTGAGAGCTGAAGGCCAGTATATGTACGATGAAGAAAACAACAAGTACCTGGATTGTATTAATAATGTGTGCCATGGTAAGGGAATATATATCATTTTGCTATTTTTAGTATTGTTCAGTTTGGTCGACAGTAAATTTACACATGTGCACAGTAACTTGATACAGTATGCACTCTTAGTAATCGGCTCATGCAATGGTTTTCTCTGGTTATTTATTTCAGAGCAAATCAATTATAGCTGAAGTTTGTTTGTTAGGGTATTAAATTCCTGTGAGCTAGCATGCAGGCCTAGAATTATATAATGTTAGCTCCTTACTATTAAGAAATGCAAGTGCTTGACAAATCTACTGGCTAAAATCAAGTTCTCACCGGTGCATTTTCATGGATATCAACAGAAATCGGAAACTATAAACTATAAACAACAGAAACTTGTTGTTGATCTGTTTTGCATATCTCCGGGTGAAAGCACAAGTTATTTTAACAATTTCAGGTTTATTGGTGAGGATAACATTTTTCCTCACACTAATTGAATGATGTCATTACAAGTACCCTTCATGGGTTTCTCCTTCTATTAAAAAGTGCTCTAACACTAGATCTGGATCTGATCTCTTGCTCAGAATCAGATCATGTGCTCAAGATCAGGGTTTTAGTGTACTGTAAATGCATATCAGATCCGGATCTGATCCTCCGATCTTGATCTCGGCAAGGGGGGAGGACCAGACTCTGAGCAAGTGATCAAGCTTTTAGTGTATATGCCCTAGTATCAATGGTGACCCAAGATGTTGATGTTAGAGTCGAGATGTAGAATGCTAAGGGCAAGGCCTAGCTTTCTATCTGCATTTAAGTACAGTGCATGTTACATTGCATGCTGATTCGAGTGTGTAAAATACAACACAGCAGTCTATATTATGATAACACAACCTACTGTACATGTGTGTTTGGGTTTATGATTGTTCAGCACCAGAAAAGTTTTATACATTAGTGCGCATTCTCTCATGAGCTGCTCTTTTGCAATACGTCTCGATTCATCTTCCGCTTAAAGGGTGTGAAGACTCGCCCTAAACCGTGTGCCGCCATCTGAAAATGTTAACTTTCTGTTGCTTGCAAGGGACGTTTTGTTTGTGTCGCTACAAAATGCAGACAGTAATGAAACGTGATACCTTGTTATCTTTAGCTGGACCTGAGATGTCCATCGCTGTATCGTTATACACTGTGCTGTGGGTATTGAACACAGCTGTATACATGTACTGACTGTACACTAGTATCTAATTACCGACGGTAGCAAGCTGTGTGTGTATTTTCTGGGATCGATGGTGGTGTCTAACACTTCTGTTACACCTCATTCGAAACTAGGTCAGATTACCGGCATTAGACGTTTCTTTTTGCGAGAGTCTTCACACCCTTTAAGCACTCGCCTTGCACAGAGAAGATCAGAGTATGAAATAAGTGTATTAAAGTGCGCCCGGATCAAAGCATGTTTATAGTTCACTGGTAATGTGATTTCGTGATTAGATCAGGAGATCAAATCCAGGTCTAATTTAAAAGAACCCTTGCCTTGTATTCTTGGGACTCGGTCAACTGTGTGTTCAAACTGCTAACAATTGATGGCATATAATACACTACTGTAGCTATGACCTTTCAGTAAAAACCCTCCACAAAAGGTTAAAATGTCAGGGAAGTTCACTTGTATTGTTTGGCGTGTAAACAGTTTTGTGTGGTTCTTATCTGTTGCTACTTTCAGTTTAGTAATCACAGTGTAAAGTAGGTATCAGGGTCACTTTGATAATAGCTATTGAAGACAATACAATCCATATTTCAAAGAATATAGCCTTAAGTACTCTGCCCACTAGCATACAGTAGTACTTTAGCATGAAACAATCATGATCACTTAAATACTGGATACCCTACCAAATGGTTATTACATTTGAAGAATTTCAGATTATTTGCAACCTTAATTACTTGTAGATATTAAGTACTGTTCTTGTACAGTACTTGTCTAGTTGCAGTTCATTTCAAGTAGGTCACTACTGCCCAGTGACAGATAAGGAGTTAAAACAATTTGCATATACAGTACATCCAGTACAGAGAGGTGGTAAACTCCAATCACACAGGTACATTGGGCTGACAAACCATATCCAACAAAACTGTAATTTAGTCCTTTTTTAATCATGTGCTGCTCAAACATTGCCTGTATAGTACTACAGTGTGGCCTAGCTGTTTCAATCATTACCTACAGTACTATAAATAGGTTAAAATGTTAATGGTGAGATCCATGAAGCAGTTTGTTATTTGATACATATCACCCCACCCAATTGTAATCCATGTTTACTAGATAAGTTTGTTAAAGCTGAACATAAATTTTCCAGCAGAGTGTCATTGTGACCAACATACAGAAGTACTAACTGTATGTACAGTCTAGTGTACTGGATGCACACTGGGAACATGAGTACAGATTGAAATATTTGTCATGATGGTAATTACAGAATCCTTACACTTTTTGTTTGTAACTGAAATTTAAACAAGTCAGATAGGATCTAGAACAGCTGTTGGTTAGGCTAAAGTTTGCATCCATTCCACTGCTGTAAACAATAATGAGCAACAGGTACAGATGTCTAGTTTCTCAAGGGTGAGCGGCCATGCATGTAAATAATACTACCAGTAACCAGGGCTACTGCTAACTGCTGCCTGTGAAGAATTAACAGGTTGAATCCCAAACTAAGTAAAACTGAACCACGTGCAGGTAAATTGCTTGTTGCAGTGAACAGTCTATTATTAAGCTGAGATGTAGAACAGTAAAATGTTACCAAAACTGTCTTATGGAAATTCACATTTATCTGTATTTGGGGTGAAAGGAATATCATAAATCATATTTGATGTCCCAGTAAGTTATCCTGTGGATCATTGTTCAATTGTTCCTGTGTGACAGTACAGTAGTATCTTTATAAAGTACTGCAATAATGGGGAGGGAAATATGTTTGAGCACAACACACACAGCACTTTTGACACCGCACACCAACCCTTTTTCGAAAATTGCTGTATGCATGTACGATATAACCTACACTGTAGTTTGCTCCAATTGGAACATGCCACAAGTTTGGACTCCTTGATCATGGATGGTATGGCCCATATATATGTGCAATATTAATACAAAGTTGTGTTCAGTGTAAAACGTTAGCCAAGAATGAGGCCTTATACCGCAAATTTGTACTCAATGTTATTTGTTAGCCAGATAATTGAAACTAACTATACTCATAATAACACACACAATAAAGAGACTGAGGAGTTGAAGTAGCTTATATATGTGAACACCCCTTTACAAGTACATATTTTATCAGATATTAAGTATGATTATCGCATGTCAACACTTTCAGTATTAAAGTCTCCATAGATATAAATGGCACGTTAACTGTTAATACAGTTTGCAAAAGGGTAGAGAGGGTTATTTTCAGCAAGATAATTTGTAGTATCAGGTTTAATGTCAATTTGGTTTTGGCATTTTGTTTATTTATGATGGAAGCAAACATAGTTCAATTATTTTCAATTTATGTGTACGGTATCTACAATTTGACACTTACAGTAAGGGTTCCAGTATGTATTGTAACCTTATTGTGAAGTCACATGTATTATTTCTACAGTAATTACAAACAAGATTTATAGGAGAGCATTTGTGTGTAATAAAACATAATTTTTGAAGAGCATTTACCATTATGACACACAGAACAATTTACTGTGCTATACGTAAGTACTGTGATATGCTGGCTGGAAGAATCAATGGTCAAACTAGTTTTACATTTAAAACAACAGTATTATAAGTTAGAAACAGATATTGGCAAGGGGGTTTTCACCTACAGGACAGTTACCGCTTGGAATACTGTACTTTTCCCATTTAATATAATTGTTACATAATCTGCCAGTAATATCCTGTAATGCTCCATGTAAATATAAATTGTGCGACAAGTTTATGTTACTGTACTTGTCAACCAGATTGACTTAAAAAATTTACGGCCACTATTTCTTCCTCTTTTGTCATCAAAACAGTCGGCCATTCTCACCCAGATGTAACCAAAGCTGTTTCCAGTCAACTTGGACTTCTGAACACCAACACTAGGTTCCTTCATGACGGCATGTTACACATGGCAAAAAGACTGACGGATTCGTTGCCAGGGAAACTGTCTGTCTGTTTCTTCTGTAACTCTGGGTAAGGATTGGCCACAGATAACAGAAAACGATCGTCTTTATTTGTGATACATTGTTACTACATAACATTGCCAACAATTGTGCCTCCCCCCCAAGAATAAAGAAGGAAAATTGTATCCCTGACTACAGGCATGCTAAGTAGAAAAAGTATGACTACAAGCTCGTCCAATAGAGATAATTAAATTTGGGAAAAGCACAGAGCATTTTGTCAAACTTGTCCAGCAAAGGCTTGCACAAAGAATGTGGAAGTTGAAACTGCTGGGTTGTGGACAATAGTTAAATTGCCACCAAACACTGATACTGTAGTATCCAAGTTATCAACAAAATATTTTAAAAATCAGATTTTCCCTCGTCACAGCAAGATTTTTGTAACAGGATGGTAGCAAATGACTTTCTTGTGCACTCTATTTAGTATTATGAGACAAGAAGACTCAACCTGTCCACTGTGAATAACCAAATTATTACTGTCTCTGATGAAGCTATTGTGCAGAATCCTGTCTAGCATGGTTCATTCCCTTGCATGTTTAAGCAACAACCCTCATTTGTTTGAAAGTTCTCAAAGAGGCAGAAAAGAAAAATCTAACTTCCTTTCGTGTCAGTCAGGAGAGATGACTTTGTGAATTTCTGAATAAGTGGTTCTCCCACATATAAGAACTTCAGATACCCAAACTTTAATTGTACGGTAATAAGCAAGTGCAGTTTGCATTTGTGAAATTCCCGCCTGAAGTGCAGTATCGTTATGTAGTAACCATTGAGACAGAACACAAACAGTTTATCAGATCACAAGAGCCTTCAACTGCATCTGTTTACTCATCATCTGATTACCTGCTCATTTTCTGATCCTATGACGACTTGTGGGCACACTAGCTGTAGTCCTTTCACTACTGTACTTTGTTGTTCATGATAAACAATCCTGGTAACCTGTTCAAGGCTTGCTTTAATAATTTGTTCTTTCATTACAAGTCGATCCACCATCCGTTCTCAAACGTGGAAGCCACTGAGGTCAGCTTTATTGCAATATAATGATCCTGACCTGCCTAGCATTCTCAAAACATGAGCAAGGCATATAAGGCCATCATATGGAGTCAGCATACTGTATGTACAGTCAAATGTTGGTTAAGGTCATAAGGAAAGACCAGATACCGTTACCCTTTATGTTCATCTGTATATTTCCTGCCCTGTCATTATGATGATAGTACATACATTATAGCTGTAGAGTTCAACAGCTCCTACAGCTGATGACAGTCAAAGGTCATCCCTGGGAGAGAATATACCTATTATCATGTAAACTTCATTCTTTCAGCTCAGAAGCAAATGACCTTGCACTGCGTTTGGCGAGGAAGTACACAGGAAACAAGGATGTTCTAATATTGGATGAGTAAGTGACAAAATGCTGAGTTGCAATTATAAAGAACAGTGTTCAGTTATAATAGATGGATTATGCATTGAACCATGTCTCCAACCAACACAATCATTTTTGTGACTTTTAATGTTATAGGTAATGTTTTGTTTATTCTTGGGATACTTTTAATATGCTGTACCAATTTCAAATGATAATATCATTAAATATGTTCTTAATACAGGACTCAAGTGGAATCATTGTAAGAAATTTTAAATTGTGTGTGCAAAACAAAATTAACATACAGTAGCTTGATTGAGTTAGCGGAACAGAAATAAACATCGCCCAACGATTGACACTGCTCGATGCTAATCAGAATTATTCCTAAGTTGAGTTGGAAGTTTACGATATATCGTTTTATCTCAAAGTTTTCATCTTGCAGCTAGTAAGAGAATGACATTCAACTTTTTTGATCAATCTTCCTAGCTACTCTAGTCCTTTTCCTATTACTGTAAACTTATATCATTTGTTTCATCAATCTTTCATCTGTCTCTTAATCAATGATTGATTGGTCTCCTCATTGGTTTCTAATCATGTGCTATTTGCATATACAGTAGCATCGTAATTCAATATTTCATCAAATTGCAATCTATTGAATAAAATATATTTACATTTAAAAGAAATTCAGTTCTTTTTAGCTCAGTGGCCATGAAGATGCATAACCAAAGGCTGTTGCCCATGGATTCGGAAAGTCTCCCGAAACATTGAAAGTTCTTATCTTTTGCCTGCTCAGTTCAATTTTATTTCTGCTTGTGTAAGTAACAAGGATGGAACAAATATCAATACTAAACAAAAAGTCCCCCCACCCCTCAATTACAGAATTGAAAAGATAGATTTGTGATTAAATATTCCATTTGACGGTGCTTAAATCGATAATGGAACGTTTTTTCCAATCACCTTTCAGTATGCCACAGGAATATCCCTTTGACATTGATATTTATACAATGTCATTCTTCCTAGAGGTGGGATTTTATAATAATAATGATTTTAATGTTTTCTTTGGTTAAAACTGGAGCACAGGTTGGTACAAAGCATTCATTGTCTTGTTATTTCTTGTTTCCATTGCAGTGCTTACCACGGTCACACAGACCTACTCATTGATATTAGTCCACACAAATATAAGAAACCCTGTATGGAGGGAAAGAAAGACTGGGTTCATGTGGTAAGTGACCAGACTGAGCTAAATTATTAGTCTTGTGTATGTATGTATGTTTGTACGTATGTATGTATTTTAGATCCTCCTGCAAGCAGGAACTCGCGAAGAAGCCTCATTGGCTTATCAAAGCCGCAAGCTGACCAAAGTCAGTCTCTTAGATTCATATTTAACGTCCATGATTATGAATTGTCAATTGTCAACAACTCTGTAACTGGACGACATACATTAATCTTGGAGTGACTCAAACCAGGGGCCTTATGATTGAAATGCACCGGCTTTAACCACTGAGCTAACACTCCAAGTTGGAACCTTACCTGAGCCATTCAGTGTTGCTTTTTATTTCCTTAAAAGCTTTTAAACATATAAGTTGCAACTTCAGTTGTTTGCAGTTTATAAGAGAAATATATTAAAGGAAGATGTTACTTCAGTAAAATATATTTAAAGTTGCATTCTAAACTAGAAGGAAAGTTGCTTATGGAATCTCTTTTTTGTGTGATATTGTTACCATATTGTTGGCATTTTCCCAAAATGCTGGGAAAATGCCCAAAACATCAACTTCAGGAATGACAAATACACTCTAGGCCTCATTGTTCTGTTGCTTTTTACTGCCAGAAACTTTTGAATAGTTATTCTGAGATAATTTTCTCCATCCTACTGTACCATTGACTTGAAAATGCATTCTGCACTGGAAATTCTCCATCAGGTCGTACCATTATTACATTTCACTTCTGTGGGAGAGCTTTTATTTTTACCATTAAGAGAGGGTTTATGTAGACCCTGCAAGGTTTTTCATGCAGATTTTTCGTAATTTTTTTGGTGATTTGAAACCATTAGAAAGTACAAAAATTGCATTCAAAAGTCTCTTTCTCTGAATTATACATTCTGGTGGGGTTAATTTCTTCCCTAAATTTTTTTTTCACAGCTGTTGTTTTATTTTCATCTTATACATCCCATAAAGTATGATGACATTTTTGTTATATTTATTCTGTAAAACAACAACAAACTTTTATCTTGTATATCATAATTTGGTCAAAGTCCAGCTATTGAACACAGAGCTTGTTATTGCTTTGTATCGTAAATGCTTCTTGAATCATAGGTGGCCCTGGATCAATTGTGAACTTTCATGATATAAATCAGTTATCACATAATACTATTGTTAAGTGATTCTCTTGTTTAGGGTCAGATAATGGATCCTAACATAATAAGACAACTTTTTGAAATTCCTGAAGAATGTTATCTATGTAAAGTGTTTGTTGATTCAATACATCTGTTCAACATTTCCCTATAACCAATAGAAATTCTTCCTTTTTCTTATGTTATGAAAATGTTCAACGGGCCAATTCATGACCAATATTTAGGGATGCTGTGTACCTGTTATCTTTGTTAAACAAAAACAAGCCCCTTAATAGACCTTTGTACAAAGATTATGTCAATATTTTTGCTACAAAGGTCGCTCAGCCAATTATTCTTTTGATTTTATTATCTCATTGTTGCTATTATTGTCTTTGATAACAGACAGATACCCCTGATATCTACAGAGGGGAATATGCTGGTGACCAGAACGCTGGAGAGAAATATGCTCTGATGTTAAAGAATACGATTGACAAAGCAACACAAGATGGCCGCAAGGTAAGGTACCAAGCATTCTGTATGTGACATGCTCTGTAATGCCCAAAGGTAAACACAGAAAATAAGGATAAATTTAAGAAGTAATTTGAAATGGTTTGAACGTCTTCACAAGTACCTCAAGTCCTGATGGAGGGTGGGGGAGGAGGTGGGATGAGATGAAGGTGGGGGTGGGGGTGGGGGTTAGGAGTAGAGAAAACATTTTCCATTAGCCATAAAACTTTTGTGTAGTTTCCTAACCATCATGTTATTGCATGGCCAAGCATGTAATGTGTGTACTCTGGGTATTTTGTATAGAGGGCCTTCTTGTGATAGGATGTTATAGCATTGCCAAGCATGAAATGTGTATACTTTGGATATTCTTGTGATACAGTAGGATGTTATAGCATGGCTAAGCATGAAATGTGTATACTTTGGATATTCTTGTGATAGGATGTTATAGCATGGCCAAGTATGAAATGTGTATACTTTGGATATTCTTGTGATAGGATGTTATAGCATGGCTAAGCATGAAATGTGTATACTTTGGATATTCTTGTGATAGGATGTTACAGCATTGCCAAGCATGAAATGTGTATACTTTGGATATTCTTGTGATAGGATGTTATAGCATGGCCAAGTATGAAATGTGTATACTTTGGATATTCTTGTGATAGGATGTTAAAGCATGGCCAAGCATGTAATGTGTATACTTTGGATATTCTTGTGATAGGATGTTATAGCATGGCTAAGCATGAAATGTGTATACTTTGGATATTCTTGTGATAGGATGTTATAGCATTGCCAAGCATGAAATGTGTATACTTTGGATATTCTTGTGATAGGATGTTATAGCATTGCCAAGCATGAAATGTGTATACTTTGGATATTCTTGTGATAGGATGTTATAGCATGGCCAAGCATGTAATGTGTATACTTTGGATATTCTTGTGATAGGATGTTATAGCATGGCCAAGCATGTAATGTGTATACTTTGGATATTCTTGTGATAGGATGTTATAGTATGGCCAAGCATGTAATGTGTTTACTTTGGATATTCTTGTGATAGGATGTTATAGCATGGCCAAGCATGTAATGTGTATACTTTGGATATTCTTGTGATAGGATGTTATAGCATGGCCAAGTATGAAATGTGTATACTTTGGATATTCTTGTGATAGGATGTTATAGCATGGCCAAGTATGAAATGTGTATACTTTGGATATTCTTGTGATAGGATGTTATAGCATGGCCAAGCATGTAATGTGTATACTTTGGATATTCTTGTGATAGGATGTTATAGCATGGCCAAGCATGTAATGTGTATACTTTGGATATTCTTGTGATAGGATGTTATAGCATGGCCAAGCATGTAATGTGTATACTTTGGATATTCTTGTGATAGGATGTTATAGCATGACCAAGCATGAAATGTGTATACTTTGGATATTCTTGTGATAGGACATTTAAACATATTAGATGGACAATGCACAAAAGTTTTCTGATTTGTCATATAAAATAATACAGTACTGTAGGTATATCCTTAAGTATAGAGGGAAATGGATCAGGGACAAAACCAGGATTATAAATAGGAGAGGTGTGGCCCTGAGGTTCTTGAAGCTGACTCTCATGTCGGTAATGACATGTTAGAAATCAAATGGTGCATACTGAGGCTTAATGAGGTCTACACGCAAGGTTGTGCTTATAATTACATTTCGTGTTTTGTGTGAAGGTGGTGAGGGGGGGAAGGAGATATTTACACATCCCCTGGGAGGGGAACCTGTATGTGTCAGGTTTCACTGTGTCCTGATAGATTAATTATATAAGGAATACAAGTGTGTCAGGTCTAAATGTTTTTGTCTAAAATGAAAAATAGGTTTCATGTATTTCCTTTACAGATAAGTGCATTTATACTAGAAGCCATGCAGAGTTGTGGAGGTCAGCAGATATATCCAGCAGGTTATATGAAGCATTGTTTTAAGTAAGTTTACATTATGCAGATCATACTGCCTTGCTGGGCTTGATATCAAATAATGATGATACAACTTACGTGGATCAGATCAATGATTTTGTGAATAATTGTGGGCGTAACTTTTTCGAACTTAATGTTAATAAGACAAAAGAAATGGTGATTGATATTTGGAAGAATTTGAAATGAAATTATTATAAGGGGAAGTATCTTTGAAAGGGTGGATAATGTAAGTATATCAGGGTGGTGATATATTAACAGCTTCCCTGGCATGAGCACTTTGTTGTAATAATGAAGAAACTAAACTCTAGGATGAGTTGTCTGCATATGATGAACACATTTTTGTAATTTTTTATTTGTATACTGATTACTGTGTTATGTGAGCAATCAGTTACCCTTTTATGGGGTTTAATCAAGTTGATCATAACTTATATTATGTTATCTTATCAAGTTGACCATTGAATGCCTACCTATGCATAGTTGCATTAGCTTCAGTTGAGAAAACTGAACATGTAGCACTTTCCCGAATAGCAGTCGACAGTGTGTGGTGGATCAGAACTAAAACTGCACAGTTTTTTCAAGAATGTAACAAATCATGGGGTAAAAAGTTTGCATGTGACCTAAACATAGTCTGGTCGTTTACAACAAACAGTCGGTCGATGTGCACCTGATCAGTCGGTCAGTGTGCGGGGGAGGGGGGGGGTCAGTTGTAAGTCAATGGGTCTCCATGATGATCAATAGTGAACAGTCAGGTAGTGTGAGGGCAGTGTGCATAGATCCTCAAATGTACCGTAAGTTTGGGGGGGGGGAGGGGGGTCAGTTGTAAGTCAAAGGGTCTCCATGACGATCAATTATGATCAGTCAGGTAGTGTGGGGGCAGTGTGCATTGATCCTCAGATGTACCATAAGTTTGTCTTTCATAACTAATGTGCATTCTGCAATATTTCCGCAGGTACGTCAGAGATGCAGGGGCCTTATGTATTGTGGATGAAGTCCAAACAGGCTTTGGACGTGTGGGATCAAAGATGTGGGCATTCCAGTTACAAGGCGATGGTAAGCTTTGGGGACTAGTCTTTATTTTATTCAGGTTACCATTTGCATATGAAGATATCCAAGGGGATTTGTGACAGAGCAAATTATTATATATGAGATGAAATGGACCAAGAAATACTGTGAATTATTTGTAATTATGAAATTTCAGTTTGAAATTTATGTGTTTTGCAGCTGTACATGTCCATTACTTTATCTGGATGAATGTATTGCACAATTTTTAATCTGTGCTGTTGTGCATGGACTACACCAATAAAAGAAAGTGTTAGTTGACTTTCCTCTAAACTAGAAGTAATTGCTACATGTAAGATTTGAAAAGAATTCAACAGTGTGATGCAATGTTATCTTTAATTTTGAAAATGATCGATGGTCTAACCGAGTGACTTCATCAAAGTTTAAACAGTGATTCTAATATTAGAGCTGTCCTTGTCTCATCAGTGAAAAAACAACGGCAACAATTTGTGCATGTGATACATCACAAATTATTCTGCAATGAACTTATCGAAACAATGATTGAATCGATGTATTAACATCTGAATCTGAGCAACAGAACAAGCTATGAAGATGAAAGTTGGATCGATGTGTTTCTTTTTCTTGCTCCTGTATTATGTATTCCTCCTCCTTTAATCTTAGACTTTGCTATCTCTTTAAAGAATGACCTTAGACAGAATTTTAGTCATAATGAATTTTATAGTCCAAAGAAATAAAACATTGCGTGCTAGTGATGTTCCTATAGCTATTCCAATTTTTCAAAATATTTGCCTTTAAAGTATGTTAAGTCTCTGGAATGCTCCTTTAAGGGTAAATTGATGATGTCATCTCCTCAGTGCAGGTCTTATTGTTAATGTTTTCATTGTTTCATGAATTATAATGTCAACTCAACCAGACCTTGTTCCTTATATAGTCATATAAACAATAGAGCACCTGTGGATGACACTACAAATCTTTGATGCATTGTTAACATGTCATTTGAGTCAATAAAAGTCTTATGTTTTCCGAATGAGTTTTGTGCTGCCTCTGAGGAACTGACCTAATGGTCTGTTTATTAGACTATATTGTCCAGTCACTTTAATTGAGGAGCCTTGGCTGTTTAAAGTGTTATTCCTCAAAAACTAAAAGGGTTATAAAAATAGGACCTGGATAGACTGCAGTATATTTTTATACAACATTTCATTATTAACTTTGTGCCTAAAAGTCATCTTTAAAATCTCTGGTCAATTTTTAGAAAGTTGAATTTGGAATTTTCTTGCAGATATTGAACCAGATATCATATCATTTGGTAAACCAATGGGTAACGGATTCCCAGTTGCCGCAGTGGTCACAACTCCTGAAATAGCAACTAAATTTGGTGAAGGTGGTCACGAGTATTTCAACACAGTAAGTTTTTTAATTTATGCTTTTCTCTTTTCTTGAATTTGTTTTTATACTAGTTCAGTATGTGTGACACACTGGCTCATATCACATGATACAAAAGCATTGTTAATATGTAACATAAATAAAATGCATGTATCAAAGGCAGGTTGATTTTTGCTCCGGCTAGAATTTCTGTTTTTGAAATTAATAAACCACTTTGCATTGGAATTTCAACATTAGCATTGTATTAGTCTTTTACTTTGGGATGCCAGATATTTCATGTATCCAAAGATATTGGTTTCGTGTTATATTTATGTTTTATACTTGCATCATGGCTAAATTAAGTGTCATATAAATGTGGGTTGTTGATTGAAAGATGAAAGTTATTTGCAGAGAGATATAATAGACCTAATGTAAACACATAATGATAGTCTATAGATCAAATTAATTCTCCTGACTCGCCCTCCACTCAAAGGGTATGTACAATGAAGCTAAGTTTGATGGAAATTTTAGTGATGTACCAGCACTTCTATTAATTGAAAGGACTCTTCAATGACTGCCGCTGTTGTAGCACTGAAATCAGTATATGGAGCAAACGTATTGACTAACTAGGTCTGTAATGCCGTTCCAAGGTTCTGCTTTTCCAATTAAACACGGGTCAGACCAGACATATTGGCCTACCTCAGCTAGTTTGATCCCAACTCCAAACAACATGATTACAATTGAGAGAACATGTGTGTCTCTGTAGACTAGACATATTAGCCTACCTCAGCTAGTTTGATCCCAACTCTGAACAACAGGATTAGCATTGAGAGAACATGTGTGTATCTGTAGACAAGATATATTTTTTAGTGTGGTCAGATCCACCCTAATGCGGGTGCTTTACACTGCTTAAAATAACTCAAATGTGTGATAGAGCTCATTAGCAGCTGAACACACCGGATGTTCTAGCATCCAGGTGCACTGTGTGCTTGCATAGCTAAAGGTTCCACGTTTGCTGTTTTACTGAACAAGAAAAGTCATTTAGAAACACAAGTTGAGGTGCTTATTAAACAATTCGCTAGACTTGAAACTTCTCATCTTCAGTAATTACGAACAAAATTGTTTATGCTAGAAGTGATCAACTCATTGAACCGTTATGATCTTCTGTTGTCATTGAATTATAATGGTCCAATATGACAGGGCACTCTGTTGATTTTGGGCGTGTTTGGAGAGCCCCATTGGTCCAGCTGAAAGATGCCCTCAGAGTTTTCCTTCTTAGGTAAAGTTTAATGAGCAAGTTATCAAAGATTCCTTCAGGTTTTAACAGTCATCATCCAGGATCTGTTTCAATTGAATCACATTTAAAAATCAAAATAGCGAATATCTTCTAACAATTTTTTGGAGCAAAACTCGACTGGTTGAGTATAGTGAACTGCCAGTTCATTGTTATGAGTGTCAAAATGCATTGCAAAAAGTGATGAAAATTAACTCAAGAAGCTATGTCAACAGTGCTGTGATATTGTGTCATATTTTTATTGAAGAATGAATATCGCTAATTTTTATTCTACATTTTCATATCATATCTGTAGTACGGAGGTAACCCAGTGGCTGCTGCTGCCGCCCTCGCTGTCTGGGACATTTTGGAGAAAGAGAACCTCAGGGAACACGCTACAGTCGTTGGGGAATATCTCTTGAACGAGATGAAAAAACTACAGTCAAAACACGAAATACTGGGCCACGTCAGGTAAATTCATAATTGTATGATTAAATATATATATATTATTAAAGAGAGCGTCCTGCTCCCTTCCCTGAAATACTGAAACCTAGTCTAAAGAAGTCCTAACAACATTCAATAGTTAGGGAATTTCTCTTGAACGAGATGACAAAACTACAGTCAAAACACGAAATACTGGGCCATTTCAGGTGAATTCATAATTATATAATTAAATATACGGTATATATACAGTAATTAAAGAGAGCCTTCTTCTCCCTTCCCTGAAATACTCAAACCTAGTCTAAAGAAGTCCTAACAACGTTCAATGGTTCAAAATACATCCCTGTTGAAGTGATTGGTCCTTTCTCTGATAATTCTCTACCCTTCCCCCACCTCTGTTCGTTTTACCTCCTCACATTTTCAAGGTTTCACTGGGAGGTGCTCTCATAGATGCCTAAGGTATCGGATGTTCCCAGACAAGAATCTCAAATGTCATTCTCATGATCGCATTGTCACTGCTTTTCTACAAAATGAAAAAAATTAGTTAAACCAGTTTTTCTTTCTTGAGCTTCTTCGAATTTTTCTTTTGTGTGTTTAATCAGTCTGAATCAGTTTGGAAGGAACGATTAGGAAGGAAGGATGAGGTACAGATTAACATAATCTGTTCCTGTTGTCCACTAAACATAAGGTATAGAAATCGTATTATGCTAGTGTTGTCCACTTAGGTAAGTAACAATGGGAGTCCATGATGAATAGGCATAGACCTTTCAAAGGTTTGTAATGAAACAACTATGAAAGATTGCATTTAATGAGCAGGACTCACAACGTTCAAACAGTTACTGACTAGGCTGGATGCCCTAACAGTCTATAGCTGTTACAATGTTGACTGCATTCATTTACAGTATTTTTAAAGAAATGGTAGATATGAATGGAGGATTACCTCTAAATTTGAACAAAAAACTTATTTGAAGTACCTTTTTTTTTTAGATAAATTATTTATATCATGTCCTTTGGTTTGTAAACATGCAAATAGTTAGTAATATGCCTAATTTTTTGATAAACATGATATGATTTGCCCTTGATTCATGTCATTTGGGTACATAAAGATTCATTTATCTCAAGATAAAGCATATATATTGTAACATTACATCTTATACTCAAACAGTGTATATTAATGTCAAGTCTGCATTGTAACAAGATTATGTGGCAAATACATGATACTTCAGCATACTATGTATACACAGTTATGAGTATAAGATCTGGATTGTACCTTAAAGTACAGTAGCATATTACTGTAGCTAATCCAAAAATGAAGAGGAGGAAGGGGGGAGGGGGGGGGGAATGGTAGAGTCCAAGATCTCCACCAGAAGAATTTTCGTTTTGCCCAGGTGAGATATTGAAAATTTTGACTATGTTATGTTATGTTCAAAGTTTTACCTTTCATAAACTGTAAAAATTTCAAATGTTTCATTCAAATTTTGACAAACAGTCAAGCCTGGCAGAGAAGTATGAGATATAAGAAATAATACAAAATGGATCATTGCTAGCTTGGCTCTTGTTTCACTATTTACAATGGATCCAGCTGAATGATTTTAGCCATAGGCCAGCATCCCCCCTCCTCCATTCCTGCCCCTATGCAGTATGAACAATTTTCTTCTCTTTGTTACTCACACTAAACTTACCCTATAATCCATCCTTCTCTCTACCCTTTTATAGAGGTGTTGGACTTTTTCAGGGTTACGAGCTGGTGCGGGATCGTGAAACTAAGGAACCAGCAACCGAAGAAGCAACCGAGGCCATCACAAGGTACACTGGCAAACATTTCCAACTATATCAATAATTCCCCAATTTTGCTCTTCCATGCTCTCCATTACATTTTTCCATCAGTGTGAAAATTGCATTGATTACACTTTAAATACTTTGTTTGTTACAATCAGAGTTAGACAATTTGTTCTGCTGGTATGTCATAAAATAGTCATTCCCAACCAGACTGATGAATGAAAAGAATAGCCAATTTAATTGCCAAAATCACAAAAACTGAAACTAGTCACTGGGTCGTAACACTGTAGATTTGTATGGTTTTAATTGCTACGTGCAGACACACACGCTGATTGGTTATAGTGTAGCAGTCTGAATGAGGGAGTTTATGACTAATAAACAAAAATCAAGAAAAGTCTTGTAGTATATAATGGAGCTGTAAGTTGCACAGATGTTTATTTAATTACTGCTTGTTGTATCAGAGTACGGGTAGAACAGCATCAGTACAAGTACAAGTAGCATTCCCCCTTGGTATGAGTACTGGTATGACTACGAGGCTCTTAGCACATGTATGAGTACCAGATTTAGCATTAGTTCCTATACTATTATTGAAACTGAGTACAAGTACGAGTATAAAGCAACAAGTACAGTCAGGTAACTATGAGAGTAAACGAGTACCAGATTTAGCATTAAAAACCTATACTTCTATTGAAACTATTGAGTACAAGTAGGAGTACAAAGCCACAAGTACAGTCAGGTAACTATGAGAGGAAACGAGTACCAGATTTAGCATTAAAAACCTATACTTCTATTGAAACTATTGAGTACAAGTAGGAGTACAAAGCCACAAGTACAGTCAGGTAACTATGAGAGGAAACGAGTACCAGATTTAGCATTCGTTCCTATACTTTTGCTGTAAATGCTCAGTGTACTAAGTACAAATCCACAAGGCTGTGTATGAGTACAGTCAGGTGAATATGAGAGTAAATGAGTACCGTAAATGAGTACCAGTACGGGCTCACTTCAAGTCCGCTGGTTTGTATCATAGTAAAGAAATATTTCAGATATAATCTGATATCACGATCTGCATCCATTGTAAACTTATGTATTACCATAATGCTATGACTGAGCTTACTGGGAATATTATTCATCTTTAGAGTTGTAAATAAATGAAATCTGGGGGGATCTTTTCCATTTTATTCCTGGAATTTGTGAATTTGCATGTTTAGGTAGTAACAGTAGCTGAAAGTTAGCCATGATTGTTTACCACATTCCCCCTTTTTTCTTGGGGGGGGTTAGGTTAATTTAGTTTTTAAACTTGCTTAAAAAAAAATCTTTCTTTGAAAGTAATGTTTGTAACTAGAAAACATGCCATTTGATAGTTTGGGCATAAAGAACTTGTCCTCAAAGGGTCTAATTGAAGATGAGACAAGTGATATGTTGGCTGTCACTAAAATAACCATAGATGTTGTCAACCTGAGACATTCTGGCATTAAAGGCATTGAAGACTCGCCCCAAACCGTGTGTCGCCCTTTGAAAAAGTTAACTTTCCGTTGCTTGCAAGTTAAGTTTTCTTCTTGTCGCTACAAAATGCAGACAGTAATGAAACATTATACCTTGTTATCTTTATCTGGACCTGATATGTCCAGCGCTATGTACACTGTGCTGTGGGTATTGACAGTAGCTGCACGTATTGACGGTACACTAGTGTCTAATAACCGATGGTAGCAAGCTGTGTGTGTATTTTCTGGGATCAATGGTGGTGTCTAACACTTCTGTTACACCTCATTCGGAACTAGGTCAGATTACCGGCATCAGACGTTTCTTTGTGCGTGAGTCTTCACTCCCTTTAACAGGGATAACAACTACTGGTTTTCACAACTGTGCTAAGCAACTCCCAGTCAGTTGTATTGTCAATGCATTCACATTGTACTTGTTCAGACCTTCTTTTGACTTTATAAGCATTTCCTTCATGTTCTATCAATTTTTTCTCTGTCAGATGTCGTGAAAAGTTTAATATTCTACTCAGCACGGAGGGTCCGCATAATAACGTCCTCAAGTTCAAACCTCCGATGTGCTTCTCGAAGGACGATGCCAAATACCTTGTCAAGTGCCTGTCAGAAGTTTTGTCAGAAATTGAGAGAAACTCTAAGGAACAAAATGGGAAGTGATTCCAAAAAAGATCATATTAAGTCAGCTAGTAGAAGAGGCAAAAATATGATCATATTTTTGTCTTTGGTGAACAGGTTTAAACGATGCCATTATGTAAACACTTTGTGGTGTTATCAGGCTGGTACATTATCAGTTATCACATTGAAATTACCATGTTTCTTCGTCAGCAATAGTTTTAAGTTACAGTATTTATCACCAGACCAGATATTACGGTTGTCAAGTTTACCAAGTCAAAATTGTTATTCACATTACAAAAGTTATTTGTTTCTCTAAAGGGCAAAATATATCTGAAACATTACCGAGTTCCAACAGGAAGCATTACAACTGATTTGCTTGCACGGACCACCATAAATATGCATTAGTTCACACTTTAATAGCAAAGCCTTCTTATGATTTATCCGGCAGTAAAGCAAATGGGTAAGTGATCAGAAGATTATTTGCTTGTCGCTTTTTCGTGTAATATTTACGAAAATGATTACTTCAAATTGGTAATATTTCGATGCTTCTTAGCTATTATGGATTCCGAATTTCATATATGCCAAAGTTCTGTCTTCGATACTTTTATAGTACTGTTGATCTGTTGTATTTGCTATCTCTCACCAGAAAGGCTTCATACATATATATGCTCTCTGCGATTGTCTGTAGTAGAAACCACGGTAAATTGTCTGAGCAAGGCTTCTTCCTTGGTGGCTCCTTGTTAGTATTCTTTATTGTTGATCTATGCATTTCTGCTAAGATGTGTAACCATGGGTAGGGACTGGGAGAGGTCGATAGAGGTCGATCTTTTCCTCCTCAAAATTATGCTATGCTTCCGTACCTCCACCTGGTTTCAGCTATTATCTCTGGAAGTTTTAGACTTTTAATCGTGTATTTTTTATAAAATGAATGGATTTCTGGTAGTTTGTGGAGCCATGTCATCTTTCCTACTGGTAACACTCACTTCCACTGTTAGGCAGACGGATCTTCACATATGACTGGTATTCGGTCATTTTAACTTAATTAATTTAAATTACGGTTCTTCAATCGTTAATCTTTTACATGAATTGAGATTTACTTAGTATCTGATTGTATCATCTTAGAGCATCAGTTCACAAACTGTTGTTCGCAACCCAATGTTTGAGTCGCAAAGGACTTTCAGTGGATCAGTGGCCCTGTGTGCTAAATCTTAGGATTGCATTTTGGTCTCTTCCGAGCCCTTATCACTGAACTTTATCACAAGGAAGCAGAGCCAACCATCATAATAGCCACCATATTCTAGTGGCATTGTCAAGATAAATTGGAGGAGCGGGTGAGGGGAGTGTGGGGTGGAGGGAGGATCATTCTCCATGGGTCACGGTGAGTGGGTCATGGCCGACAGCTGGTCTAGAGTGAGCATGATGATTATGCTGGGTCTTCACAGTAGAATGGGGTTTGTTACGATGGATTTGTGGAAAATGAGACTTAATGTAAGATTTTCATTCGCAGAATGCAAAGTAAATATATTTCAGTTAACAATTTTATATTTAAATAAAGTAATTTCAGAATTTAGGAAGAAAGGTATTTTATTCATTAGGTTCAAGCATGTTTTATATGTCTTGCTCGACCATAGTTTGTAAATTCAGGAGAACAGATATGATATATGTGTGATGGTCAAGTCTGTAATTTAAGAGGAAACAGCTGTGGAAATTATTTTAGTCATATGGAATTATTATAATATCTTTTATTAAATTGATTGTGTTCCTTCCTCATGTCTTCAGCTTCTTTGAGATAACATTCAATTTTTAACTTTGTTTTAAAATAATGAGAAAAAAAGCAAAAAGGCAAAGCAGTACTTTGGCGGCAGAAAATATCAGAAATTTATAGTGAGGGAAAACATGTTTCACATTGGTAGCTAATAAGTACATTGCAATATCCTTTATTCGTACTGTCAGATATGGCTGCTTTCAATGAATTCACCGTTACTCTAGGAAATGGAAATCGGTGATCTGTGATGTCAGTATTGTAAGTAAACTCCAAAAGCTTACTTTTGGTGTAATTTGGAATTCTGCTATTAATTTCTCTCTGGAAATTTTAGCGAGTTTTATTATCAACAAGCTCTGAATTTTTACGGCTTAACTCTTTTTTAACATTGCAAAGCCGTATCTCCTTTTGAGAACTAGTCGCTTTTAGGTTTCTACTCTTGTTGCCATAACGATATTTGCTCACCTTGTTGTTGCTAGTTACATTCTCAAAATTTCCACAAACTTAAAATATCCGATTCTTAATGACGAAATATACCCTCACAATGCATGTTCTTTATGCCAAATAATGTTGGCAAACAACTCTCCAAGTTTGGGAATGAGTACTGACGCATTCCTTTAAGAGCTTGCCAATAAAATGCTGTCAATAAGTGTGTACTCAGCTTCAGTACAGATAAAAGGAAGGGTTGAAATAATTTTAAGAGAGCTTTTCTAGATGTAAAAGTAAAGGACCATTTTGTAGTGATAGTAAATGCATGTGTAAGTGAACATGAGTTCAAAGTTTGAGTAAGATGTTTTAGGTACCTTTAAAAGAAAACTTGTGGCTGAATATAAATCAAATGTAGCCAAAATGTATGATCTGTGTCTAAAAATAGGATTCCTGGATGTTTTCATCAAATGCAGTTATTCTCCGTGAAAAACCCTCAAAAACACCATGTTCATTATCGTTGCTATCTAACAATTCTTAAAGAGCTGTCAAAATGATATTAAATAGATCGGAAAAGACAGAGGGCATTGACAACTTTTTCTTTGGTTTAAGATATTGTCAAGTACAAGATTATATGTTGTGCATGCAGGGGACATCTACAAGAGTATATTTTAAATTATTTGCAATCCAATTAGCCTCACACCATTTTGGACTTGAATGTCATCCCATGAGGTGAAAACATGGCTATCTGTATAGTCATAGAATATCATTAAAATGAAAAAATAATGAAAAACAAACTAAATTCTGAAGTTTAATTTTATCAATTGTAGATAATGATGGGCCAGTGATGAAATAATATTGAGTGCAAGGTGTTGATTAGTATATATTTTTTTTTTGATAGATTTGCAATAATTAAGTAAAGTAGGTCAGTTTCAGGTAGTGTGTTTAACTGACTCAACCTGAAACATTGCTGCTTGAGTCACTGTGCATATCTACAGGGCAACACAAAATGAATGGCTCGAGACATAACTTGTGACAACACATACCTGAAGGCGAGTGGAAGTGTTATGCATTATCTTAGAAACGCCCATGTAGTGAATAATGAATCAGTTTGGTTGATGTTTAATCCCCTGTTGGGGGGCATGTTACTTTTGGTATGAAATAATATCCATCATTGAAATATGATGTTGAGGGCCTCAAGCTTTACACATAATGAGTTGAACTTTTTAATGTCGAGTTCATTTGCTTACTAGATTCATATTGGATGTAGTTTTAAGGTTAATTTCTTTTAATGAAATTACCATTTTCCAATTTCATTCAGTTACGCAAATTTTAGTCTGTTCGTTTGTTTGCAACCAGCTATTTTATTTTTTAATTTTGCTGTTTTATTAAGTGCTTTCGGGTTGAGCAATTCTGCCAAAAATGTTGAAATAAGTCAATTTTTGACACCACCTAAATATATAAACGTAAGTAGTGACTTGTTTAAGATGCCTTACTTAAAATCACAACCTGCCGTTATCTATTCCAATTTGGGGTTTTCAGTTATATGCCACATGACTGTTTTATATTTTAATTGAGTGTAATATATCCATCAGGCATCATCAATATGATATTAAAGAAATTATTCTGAAATCATTCGATAATTATCTCATTTTAAGAGAATGATTTAACTTAAATTCTTGGAGTGTTTCAGTTGATGTTTGATTATGAAATAGAAGTCTAATTTTGAAACATGTTTCTGTTTTTGTTTGTGATTTTCTGTTGTAGTATCATCTTTACCTGCAAGTATGGTAGTTGTGAGTGCTTGTCAATCAAATACCATACTAATACAGTGGTCAATTAAAATGATGCATTGTGGGTAGTACAGAATTAGTCTACTAACTGGTTTACTTCTACACCCTGACAGGTTTTTGACAAGATTAAAGCTAATTGCAAAGGTGAATGTCATGTATCTTACAGGTTTAGAACTTACGTACAAGAATAATGGAAAAGTGACCGGGAAATCTCTGGTTACTAGGTATGCAAGGTACTGTCGCTTCTTACTGGCGCCCCCAGCAAAGAATAGCTACATAGGAATCACCACCAACTGAGGGCAGTATAGCAAAGTTAGTAGAGTGCTGGGCTGATAGTCCCGAGGTCACCGCTTCGGGTCCTATTCTTGCCTTCAAATTTCTTCGCTCATTTCCATGTGTATACTGTTTCATAGTTTACAATGCATCTCTGGGTCGTGCCCATCATTTTGGAAGCCTTCAAACTATGTATCTGAATGCCACAAGCATACAAATGTACACTATACTTATACTTAGTCCACTGCTTTTTAAAATAGAAATATTCATCTGTTTGTTAGTGAATTAACCTGTAGATTTTATCTGTATTGGCTTTAAACATTAACCACACAGTGCGTTCTTCACGTCCAGTTACGCAAACTGTGCAAGTTAAAGCTGTTGAATGGTGACTAGGTTTCCCTTAAACTGTCAGTAGAAAAAAGAACATGCTGTGAAAGCTGATCAATGGTTTATAATCAATTTACCAGCCTGCTACTATATTTAGGAATAGCCCCATTTTCTAATCTACGTATAGTTTGGTCTCTGTTGTGATGCATACTCCCAGACAAACACTGCTAAAAGTCAAAACATGTTACAAAAAACAAACATAAATAAAGCACAGTTATCTGTGGTGGCATAGCTAGGGTTTTAAGGGCCCAAGTTCAAGGGTGAGAGCAGCATGGGCCATTCACTCTTACTTAAAAAATAAACACACAAACAAATAAATAGAGCACAGTTATCTGTGGTGGCATAGCTAGGGTTTTAAGGGCCCAAGTTCAAGGGTGAAGGCATGGGCCATTCACTCTTACTACAAAAATAAACACAAACAAATAAATAAAGCACAGTTATCTGTGGTGGCATAGCTAGGGTTTTAAGGGCCCAAGTTCAAGGGTGAAGGCATGGGCCATTCACTCTTACTACAAAAATAAACACAAACAAATAAATAAAGCACAGTTATCTGTGGTGGCATAGCTAGGGTTTTAAGGGCCCAAGTTCAAGGGTGAAGGCATGGGCCATTCACTCTTACTACAAAAATAAACACAAACAAATAAATAAAGCACAGTTATCTGTGGTGGCATAGCTAGGGTTTTCAGGGCCGTTCAAGGGTGAGAGCTGGGGCGATGCACTCTTACTTCAGAAATAAACGCACAAACAAATAGAGCACAGATATCTGTGGTGGCATAGCTAGGGTTTTAAGGGCCCAAGGGTGAGAGCTGGGGCATTCACACTTAATTCATCTTTCTGGCTCTCCAACTTGACTTGCAAATGTGAGTGTTGGGTCAGAACGAACCCTGAGGTGATCCCAGACACAGGAGCCCTGGTTCAGTGAACTGTCTGAACTGCTCTTTGCTACACATACCTTGGTGGATAAAGTGGCAGCTTACACTATGTTAGCTAATAGAATATTTTGATGGGAAACATAAGTAGCCAGAAGTACAAACTTACATGAGCTGATAAGCATGGCTACAGCTGAACCTGCAAATTACAATTGTAATCCAGAATAGAACTAGTTTCTGGTTACAACACCACATACATATTGTAAATTGCTGCCAACTCAAATACCATATAATAATAGGCAGCTAGTGTGGAACAAAGAAATTCATTTGCATAGATTCCAGTCAAATTCCAGAGATAGCAGTGAGGATTGTCAGGCACCTATAAGGAACTTATGCAGGACCTCCTTTCTCAAAGACAGAGCAATATTATACAGATAATTCTCTCCACAATTACTGCATGCTTAAGATGTGGAACATAACAGAACTAGTTACATTGTAAGCTTATACATCCTTTGGAGATGTTCAAAGACTCCTCCTTTTCATGACTGACAACTGAAGGGCAACTTCCTTAAGGTCACAGAACCTTTTTTTGGAAAAAATATGAGTTCTGGGTAATTACTCTTCATTTGCACTGTATCACTTTACTGTACCTAGGCATGTAATAAATAACTGCATTACTTATAGAGATCCCTGTGGTTACAACCATTGCATAAAATGTAAAGTCAATACAGAAAATAATGCATCCCACTTGTGTGATGTTAAATTTATATTTGTCATTGCCAAACCCTTTCAATTAAGTCCTTGCCAAGTCAATTCAAGTCAAGACAGCGAATTTGTTCCACAAGTGTAACAAAGTGGTTATATTGCCATTAGCAAACATTTGATGATTTGCCAGGCTAATTGGATTGCTGTTGGATTGTTATGTGGATAGAATAATCATTATGATGGAGTGGAAAATTGACGGAGCCTGTTACAACACAAACTGCTGCTTTAATGTATGATGTACGGTATTATGCAGGTGTCACCTTTCCATGATGTAGGTATTATGCAGGTGTCACCTTTCCATGATGTAGGTATTATGCAGGTGTCACCTTTCCATGATGTAGGTATTATGCAGGTGTCACCTTTCCATGATGTAGGTATTATGCAGGTGTCAAACTTTCCATACAATAACAGCTGCAAAACAGGAAGTTGGTGCAACACATCTGAACTTCAAACACTGTAAGTATATCATCAGTTTAGGATTTGGAAAACCTTAAAGGCATTGAAGACTCGCCCCAAACCGCGTGCCGCACTCTGAAAAAGTTAACTTTCTGTTGCTTGCAAATGATGTTTTCTTCTTGTCGCTACAAAATGCAGAAAGTAATGAAACTTGATACCTTGTTATCTTTTATCTAGACCTGAGATGTCCATAGCTGCTATGTACACTGTGTTGTACGTGTGTATTGACCGTAGCTGTATGTATTGACTGTACACTAGTGTCTAATTATTGACGGTAGCAAGCTGTGTGTGTATTTTCTGGGATCGATGGTGGTGTCTATTACTTCTGTTACACCTCATTCGAAACTAGGTCAGATTACTGGCATGAGACATTTCTTTGTGCGCGAGTCTTCACACCCTTTAAAAGTGAAAAAGAGGCATACAATACTAACATATAGTTTCCATTGAGTTTATTCTTCTTTGAAGTCATCACAGGAAGTATCTGTTATAGACCTGCATTTATAATGGGTGGTGCTTAAATCTTATTAAAGTATCAAAATATATCATATGAAATACATAACATTCATATATATTTTTTGTGTCATGAAATTAAATTGTATAGTATTAACATACCGTATAAATTCTTGTAAAATAAATAGCCTGCATATTATTTTATAGTACTTTGTAATACTGAAATCTTAAGCCTCAATCCCCCTCCCCTACCCCCACCAAGCATATAAAACAGAAGAAAAGTCACCATTAGTTTTCATGTATATTAAATTAGTCCTCAATATTCCGAGATATCAATTTATGGAATTACTAATGGATTGCAGTCTTTTCTCTCTTTTTTTTCGTCTGTATTTTTGCAGCTTGAAGTGTGTTTTTCATTAGCATTGCAACTGTCATGGGACCAACACCTCCAGGAACAGGTGTGATGAAGCTGGCTTTCTTGGAAACACCTGAAAAATGCAAAGAATTATTTTTTTGTAAACAGAAAATGGAGGGTAAGCGAATTAACTGTCGTTACGAAAATATCACAATTTTTAAAATAAAAAAGTTAATATAAAAACACTGACCGGATGTGAATGAGGTAAAAAAAAAGATGTTCATGTGAACAGCACAAACTAACTCTGACAGTGTTCAGTTTTTGCTTTATAGGATCTAAACATTCATTGTACTAGCTTAAAATCCTTGTTTCCCCCACTAGTTGCTGGGAAAACACGAGAACATGATTAATTTGCCTAAGTAACAACATAATCTCCACCTTACATGTAGCTCTTGCCCAATAAAGCGGTGAATTCTCTCTATGTCATCTAATCATTTAAGCATCATTAGTAGAGCAGAATTTCAAACTTATTATCTAATTAATGAAACTGTAATATTGATGTGAAATCACAGCTGGTGCGGCATGTTAATGCATCCTGCTATTTTGATTTCATTTACTGCTGTGCGGTTCTTCCATCGTCCTTGAATGTCACCAGAATGTAGCTTAGGTTCTAAAAGTAACAGCACGGTGAGGTCACCATGGTAATTGCCACATGGATTATATCTGACACCAGTAACATGTAGTGTAAAAAGTGATTTATTAAAGGTAACTTGAGTTTTTCATTCTCCAAGTTCTCCAAGAATAATTATTTTGGAGTGTCGTACAATACACATTATAAATACTATTTTCAATTTGTAGAAATAACCAATTCAGTAATGAAAGGAAGCAATCTGAAAGATGTTTGAGCTATTGATAAAGATTTGAAATTATATCCTTAAAATTATTGAAATTAAAATAACTGAAACAAATAACTCACCTCAGTCTACTACAAATATAGTTAGTCCAATTAACCTACAAATTAAACTAATGATGAAAACTTCCTGCAAAGCCTGATTTACAAACCTTCAAAATCAACATCCCCAACTAGTCTGTAACGTTCTTGCTTCGCATCCCAGATTCTGTTTATACCAACATCTATGACTGTGGCGCCCTCTTTCACCATATCAGCTGTGATCAGATTGGGTGAACCCACTGCGACTATGATGATGTCGGCATTCTTTGTAAACTCTGGTAAGTTCTTGGCTGGTGTGTATCGGTGGCATGTTGTTACTGTAGCATCCATGCCCATCTTAAAACCTGCAGTATTATAATTTAAAACAAGAGGGCATATATCAATGGAGTTGCAGATCTCACCTCCTTCATGACTTGACTCTTGGCATCCTTATTTTGGTAAAATGTATGCCATTTGTTCACACAATTAGTTTGAACTTATGGTGTAGCAGAATTTTGCAAACACACTTTTCACACAATTTAGGCAAAATTGACCTTGACCTCAGTTGGCCTTTGCCCTTGACTCTTCACAAACATATAAGTACTACTATAAAATTGTCCCATCATTCTCTACATAACTTGTGATTTAATGACTTTTTCTCACATGCTGACAAGCAGAAAGATATAAACCAAGTTTTGTTTATTGAACTCTGACCTTAGACCTATGACATCATCAATCATGTAGGCACACGTTTACATGGTCAGGCAGCTACCCACCAAGTTTGAACTTGATCGGACACACGGTCTAGGAGGAGTTCGCTACACACTTTTTTGCCCACCCACACACGCCCACACTAACTCACCCTAACACTTCTTCACATTTCTGATGTGGGGTAAAGTACAATAGCTCATCTTCCTATGATGATATATAGGAGATAGCAATTGTCTTAAAAGCAAATTTCAGCTCAGTGTGGACAATTTTAACTGTACTTGTCTGGTTTGTAAAGAATTGTTCAAATTGCACAGTGCATTTGGGGACACCTTTAATTTGATTTTCTCATAATACCTTCTTTATTTGTTTCTTTATCAAATTCAGTTCATAGGCTGATGATTTGCTCTAAGCTGTAAAGCAAGATGTTTATAAAGTAGACAAAAACACAAACATCATTATTGATGGTCTATGTGATAGCTAGAGAAATAACTGTCATGAAACAACAGCCACAAACAAAATAAGGAAAATCACTTTCCATTTAGTAGGAGATATCAGAGAGTAAATGTTACTTCATACACTAGGCTGTAGACTTGATCAAGTCTAAATATGACATCATCAAACCACATGTGATTATTTTCTTTTATGGTTTCATTGGTTTATTTACAAATGCATATTTTAAGGTAATAGAGAAGGGTATTACAAATGTTGAACCACTTCACATGCCTTGACTTAATGATAGCATTGGTATCACTGTCAACACTGAACATGCATTAGTACCTTGACAATAAGGAAAATAGAAAAACACAGCCGGCGAGATAGTGAAAGGTTTCAGATCCTCGTGGTACTCTGACAGTATGACATCTCAGATTTACAGAATGTCAGCTCCCAGATATTATTTTCAAGTAGGAGCAAGATTTTTTCTTAGCTGTTTGGGGGAGTTGCGTAGATCATTGTCATATGAAACGTATTTGTATATATGATGGATGGATGGGTACGTGTCCCCTCATAATAATAACAAAACACCTACCATTGTCTCCATCTGAGTGAAGCAGGGCTGCAACAGGCATGCCTATGTTCTTTGATCTGCCACATACTACAGCATTTTTTCCAAATGTGTCGATTCCTGTTAATAAAGGAAAATTAATATCAAAACCACATATATACTCTGTAATGTTTGCACAGCCGCCCAAACAATATTTTCTGCCAGTGTAGGGCAAATGTGTCTATTCCTGTTTATAAAGGAAAATTAAAATCAAAGCACATATTCTGTAATGTTTGCACAGCTGCCCAAAAAAAATATTTTCTGCCTTGTAGAGTTTCAAGTTTGTTTTATGTATGTGACAAAAATAAGTTACTTGCAAATCAATTTTAATCAGGGTATATAATATATGGCACAGTAGGAGTGTTAGAATCATGCCAAATTTCCATGGCGATTGAGTTAACCAGTAAAGTTTATACTATACCTGTGTAGGTTATGTATATACATGCTGTGCACAATTTGTTTTGTACATGTAGTGTGTAGGCAGTGTAGGGCTTTGTGTAGTAGGGCTATACTGTACTTTATATATTTAATACAGTACACCATTCATAGGTTACATGGCATCATGTACACCTGGTAAACATACTGGCTAGCCTATATGTAAAGTGACACGTCTATATATACCCGGTAGGAGAAACTGAGTAGTAATTACCACAAAGGGTAAACGAAAAAATGAACAAACTTATATGAAACATTCTTCTATCACTACATCTTCCATTTCACAAAGAACAGTACTGCTGAGGCCAGTGTCCTACCATGAAGCCAGGTGTGTGAACAAAGTATAAACATGTTTATTGCAATGCATTGCAATGCTCTGTTCAAAAGTATCACCATTGTATATGCAGGTAGGCTATAAAGCAGTCAAGGAAACTGCCACACATCCGTTAAGACATATTGGAAGTCAAACCCAACAGTATATTTGGCTTCAAACTGCAGCTGACTGCATTAACTCACAACTGGTGTAACCTGGGAGTTGTTAGTGGAACTTTCTTTATATGCCCAATAGGTATACTTGATCACAAAATGTAATTTTAACTTGATTGTGACATGTCACAACATCGATTTAAAATCTCTAGTAGGCTTATTACTTTTCAAAACAAACATCAACTGTATATGTCTAGACATCCATGTACTAAACTACTCATCACAGATATATCACTAGGTCACTTTACATAAGTAAGAGGTCACTCATATCAACCTCTATCTTGTAACAGATATACCCACAGTAGGTCACTTTACCTAAGGAAAGAGGTCACTCACACCTGCCTCTATTCATAACAGATGTACCTAGGTTTAATAAACATACAAAGAGGTTCGTCAGACCTGCCTGTAATGAAATGGTGATGCTAATTAGCATAAATTTTGTCTTTTTGGAGCAAGGACCAGACCCTTTATATTCACCATAAGTCTTGAACTTTGCATTAGTGAATTTTGGAAAGTGGAATATTATTTAACTGTACTAGGTACATTATTAAAGTGTGTGCATTATTAAAGTTATCGCACCATCTCCTTCTGACAATGCTTTAAGCAGACATGTTTTACAATGTATGTAAACTTCCATAGAGATACTCTGTACTAGTGTACTTTTAGCCAAAGTTTACAATGACTCTTCCTGAACCAGCTCCAATGGCAACACATCGTTTGCAACGTTTTAAAAAGATCTCATGGGATCAAGTTTCTGTACAAATTGCTTCAGAATCTAGTCAAAGGGCCTTCAGTAAGGCTCAAGGCATAAAACCAGAAGTCTGTTTGAGTGTTAGATTGTCTTTAAGTGACAGTAATGAGACATTAAAGCTAACCTGGGGGCCAACCGCTCTTAGACAAGACACTTAATCTATTCATTTTGCCTTTATAGAGTACTTTAAATGTAATACTCCATTCCTGCAGTCTACGTACCTCCTTCTCTAAATGTACTCGTTCCCCTGTTACCTTTATCGTCTTGTTTATGTAGCTGCAAATTTGGTTTTAAATGCCTCCTTTTGAGATGTTCTCCTACTGACCAAACCTTCATCACAAAAAAAAATATTGACAGGCTCACAATGTATCCGTTGAACAAGCTAAAAGGCACGTATTTGCAGATTTGTGGTCAAATAGCCAAAGGTCATGGGAGAGTGATGTTTATAAATACTCCAGCCAACAGGGTTTTGCACCAAGAATAAACACAAACTTGTAGATAAAGTCTCTTCTGTAATAATAAATGGTCAAATAAGTGGTCAAATTAATCAATTGCAAAATTCAGTTGTTAAAAGCTTTGGATCGTAATTACTGGCTTTAATGCATCTACTTTGAATGGGTGGTTTAGTTTTTCCTATCTTATTTTCTTTGACATTGCGTCTGTGTGATACCACAACTGACATGTTACAAGAGCACATGTGAATAGAACTCTTTCAAGGATGTTGGATGGATACCCTAGAAGTATTATTAACAGGCAGGGAGGATAATTATCACTTTTTGTTTTAAGACACACTCTCAGTATTCACAAACTGTTACAGTAAGTGTGCAGTACAGTTGAGTTGCAAACATATTGTGGAACCACAGACCTTTTAACAGCACAATGTCTGGAATCCACCAATTTAAGTAAACACTGTTGGTGTGACCCTCCACAATTGATTAGGTCAATGTTTACAGACATTGAAGACTCGCCCCAAACCGCATGCTGCCATCTAAAAAAGTTATATCTGTTGCTTGCAAGTGACGTTTTGTTTGCGTCGCTACAAAATGCAGACAGTAATGAAACGTGATACCTTGTTATCTTTAGCTGGACCTGAGATGTCTATCGCTGTATCGTTTGTATACTGTGCTGTGGGTATTGACCGCAGCTGTATGTACTGACTGTACACTAGTGTCTAATTACCGACGGTAGCAAGCTGTGTGTGTATTTTCTGGGATCGATGGTGGTGTCTAACACTTCTGTTACACCCTCATTGGAAACTAGGTCAAATTACCGGCATTTAGACATTTCTTTTCTCGCGAGTCTTCACACCCTTTTAGGGAAAGGCACTATAGCAACCAGCATTACATATGGGGTTTGTTGGTGTATACAGTTATTTAAGTAAACTGTCAAATCAAATCTTTTCCTCTAACCTTGCTAGTAAAACTCATATTCGTTTCCCCTCCAGCATCCCCATAAAGTACAGCATATCAGAAACTGACAATGATTTTACTCGGTTGCAAGTATCTCATGACTTGTCCATGAATTTGTTTCTCAGATGATCATGAAGCCGATTAAATCTCACGAGGCAATATGGGACCCTCAGTCCTTGAAACCTATTATCTTACTGATATTTTTTAGATAAAAACTCGAGACTATTACCTTTAGCTACTTCATACTGAATTAATCGTGAAAACCGAGAAGGAAACACGCCAGAGTTTGATGTTGATAAATATATGTCTGAGTTTCTCAGTTCACATTTTTCCCAACTTTCTGAAGGGGAAAAGAACTGCCTCATTGATAGCTTATGTCTGGGTTCATAAAATGGTTTGTACCGACAACGGAATATTGAATGTAAGAAGAGAAAATGAGAGGAGGAAAAACGATAACCATATCTGATGTGCAGCAGAGGGACAGCCATGAAATGATTAAAAATTGTCTAAGATATGGCTGAATTCTACAGGAAAAAAAATAATATGATACCCATTAACCTACTTCCATAAAAGCAATAACATATTTGCCACATTTTCACAGATACCAAGGCTACACAAAATTTCCGTATCTCATGTTGTGCTGTGTAACAAGGTTGATATATTCATTGGAATTGTTAACTACAAGGAAGTAAAACTGAGTCATGGTTATAGAACCAAGCTGTTCCTTGCAACCTTCCCACAGATTGCAACAAGGATTTGGGGTAAATTGCTATTAACCATGGAGATGAAGACAGCAACAAAGCATGCAAGCACTGTGGTAACTTGATGTTGGTACAGACAGTGGCACGGAGAGCCAGGCCACTCTTTCCCAGTGGACAATGAAACCAAGGCCCTTTTGAGGTCTTCATTTCATTTAAGTAATATATTATGACAATGGGAATACTTTATCTTTGATACCATAGTACCCTGCAGCACATCATTGACATCAGGCCCAATTGTTTTAGTCCCCAACGATCACCACCCCAAACCCACCACACTCTTTAGGCCTGTTTGTAGATGGACTTTTACTGCTTCGAAATGAAACAACATGGAATCTCTATGATATTCATATACAAATCATATTCCAAATTCAAGTAACTTATCGTAAGTTTATTTCTTTACCATTAACAAAATTTGAAAAACCAACAAACCTGATCTCTTTAAAAGTTCCCACACTGCAAAGGCAGTCGCTGGAATGAGATTGGGAACATCTAAACAAAGCTTGCCAATGTTACTCATGTGAAACCCATCCACATCTTTATCCGGATGAACTGCATCGCAAACCGTTCTCTCATTCATGTGCTTAGGGAGTGGAAGCTGCACCAGTACTGCATTAATGGACGGTTCTGCATTTAACATGGCGACCACATCCAGGAGTTCTGCCTGAGATGTTTGGTGTGGTTTTTCTATCACTGCAGATGTAATACCTGGAACAGCACAGGGAATCATTTATCTAGTATCGTGTCGCAAATTGTTAAATATACAAAATGGTCAAGTTGTTACATGAGTGTCAAGATGTATAGCAGTTTTCTTCACAGGAAATATAGTATTTCAATGAGAGAATAAATATCAGAGCCTTCCGAACTGCTACACAAATTTTGAACACTTAATTATTCCTTGTTTCAGCAAAGGAAGAGTTGACAAAGTTTGAAAAGATGATATCCTAAGGAAAGATTAGGCGCAAACAGTTTGTAAATATTTTTTATTAATTTATTTTAAATTAAGGAATTCCATTTGGATGCAACGATCAGAATCATGAATTTCAGTGAAGTGTTTTAGACCTACACTTTTATCTTGCTCTTAAAATTTGTCAGAATATTATAACAGAAGGTGAAATTAATATTCATCTACATTGGATGAACACACAAATGAACAAATTACAAGTTAATATTCATATTAAAGCTGGGAAATCAGTTTAGTGTGTCATTTTTCTTCAAAGGTTGGAAATGTTTCCATATATGTCAATTCTCTTTGATGTAGTAAAGTTTTGTGGCAACTTGGCTGTGGACAAAAAACAAATCTTCCTACTAGGCCTAAGTATCAAAAGATATTAACTAGAAAAGGTTATTTTACAAGAATGTTAATTACAAGAAGGTAACAATTTAAGACATTATTTTTTTAGTTTTGGGGAAATTAGAATACAATAAGCAAAAAGTAATGTGATATAATTGCCAGAGTTATTATTTCACAATAGGCTTCATTATATATACTATTCTGACAAAATAATTAAACTGTTGCACAGAATTCTGCTCTATGGGGATTATTGATGGTGTGTTATAAAGACAACCAACTAACCCCAAGCATATCATACCTACACTTTTAGCAGCTTTCATCTTATTTTTGACATAAAGTTTACTTCCTGGATCATTGCCAACAAGGACTGCAGTCAGATGAGGTACTATGTTGCCTTCTTCTTTCCATTGGTCGATTTCTGCTTTCAGTTCAACTTGTACCTCTTTGGCAATTTGCTTTCCATTGATGACATATGCTGCTGCTCTGTTGCCATGGGGATAAAAAGTACTGAAATGTCAAAGAAAACTGGAAGGAGACCTAAGTAGCTAATAGTAGGTAAACTTGATTCTGTTATAACACTCATGTCATGCTCACTTTCTCAAGTAATCCACTTGACAGATTACTTTTTAGTTAGGAAGAAAGTCATAAGTTTTCTGGGGAAACCGAGAATTATCCTGGAATACACTCCTACCAAATTAGTATTGCACTCATACTGATGATAAATCAGTTAACAATTGAGTTCATTAGCAATTTAATGTTTCCGAAACAAAGAGTAGTAGGCCTACTTATAACTCATCTGTGGTCATACATGTGAATTTCATGTGATCTGATTCATCACTCTTTTTAAGTAGACTTGCTGTGCCATCATAAGTATTAAGCTGTTATTTGTGAAGATACTAATATTAAAATAGTAGGTGGTGACTAGCATCACTGTGAGGTAATTTTACGTGTTCCCTAAATTAGCTTTCTGTTTAACAAGAACGTAGCTGCACTGACAGACACTGTATAGCTGCCATGTTGAAATGGCTGATTGCAACTTCTTTTTGTAGTTCAAATTTTAATCCATAGGCTACTGCCTTTACCTAAACACCAAAAATGTATTACGTCAAAGAAGGAAACATCACGTTTGTATTTGAAGCACTTTGATTTGGTAGGTTCTAGTTCCGACTTAGTGCTAATTGGCTTAGGCCTATACTCCGGTACGTTTAGCTAAAAAGTTAGGTAAAGCTAAGATAGTAAGAAGGCTAAAGAGAGTAGGCCTACGCTAGGTTAGGCTTATGCCTATTTAATTCCTATCTCTAGGGGCCTATTTTGACTTGCAATGGTAAATTAATGTCCTATATACGTTACTCACAACGAACATTGCTTGCTGAATCTGCGATTGTGACTACTGTGAGACAACGTATTGAATATTTTTAAGTGTAGTCGACTATAGTTCATTGCACAACTGCTTGCGAGCTTACATCGGTTAGTAACAGTATCATGTGCTTTGCGCACTTTATCATGAACAACTGTATGTCGTGTGCAGACTAATTTCTATATAGGCCCCTATGCCTTTTTTGTGCGTATGTCAACTGTGTGTCAATTATGGAACGGATGCACAACACAAGATGCGCAGGCTTGTTTACATTGTGGAACAGAGATTATGTCAAGAAACTTTTGTAGTCTGTGGGTAACAGCCGTTTCAGAGAAAAGTTAACTATTCAAAGGATGTATGAAAGTTTGACCGATTGTATAAAAAATCTGTCATAAACTAGAGCTCAGTGTAAAGGACCATGAAAGCATGTCAGCCCATCCGCTATGTATATGAAATAAATTAATAATAATGAAGTTTACTTTGTTTAAAAATTATTATATTTTTATGCTTTTTTCCGAGAACGCGTAGCTTAGCATTTCTCTTAAATGAACCAAATAAATTGATCACGTGATCCGACTGGCGATTACTGTACAGCATAGTCTTTCGCAAAAGTAACCAAAACTAGTGTTGAAAGTGTTGCATTGAATGGAAAGAAAATGTACCCCATTCATGGGTGTCTCATCAAAAAATGGTTAACAGCAAGCAATTGAGTATAAACAGCTAGCAGGCTTGAAATAGTTGAATGGCTTAAATCACATATGATATTATTATAACATCCAATATACTGCATGCAATGTTACTGTGCTGTAGTGGTACAATAAGTTTTGAATATTGTTTCTCTAATGGAGTGTACCAAGTAACACGAAAATGGCTAACGGGTACCAAAGCAAAACGATAAGCTCAGAAACTTGGCAACAGAAATGACCTCGTTTCCGAGAGAAAAGTGACAATCCTGTTAGCATGATGCATATTTTCTGAACAACGAATTTATTCATTATTTTCAAGTGTTTACATAAAAGTTGGCACAGTTCACTGGATACTTATATGTTGAAAGAATATATGTGTATATAGTACTAATCTTATTTGTCACTCATGTGACCGGTTTTTTGGGCAGATCTCATCAAAATTGACTTTAATGGAGCAAGCCTGGATAATAATTGAGTTTGATGGTCGGATAGATGTTTACTTTAGATCATAAGGAGATCGCAGATGACATATTGATTGAAACAAAATGACGCAACTCTATATGTGCCAGTACGTTATATGTAACAGTATAAGAGCTGCATATACATCGTCAGAATATCCAATGAATCTTTTTATACGATTATGTGTCGAAAACGGTATCAATTTAAGTTCTAACGAAAGAATGTCATATATTTCCTATCTTTTATATGGTTTTTTCGGATTTCGCATTGAAAATTATAATACACAAGTAACAAATATCAATTTCCAATAATGCAGAAAAATTTGGCCAATTTTGAAAGATTTAGAATTTTTCTCTCCGCCCGTGCTTTATACTGAATATGAAGAAAGAGTGTCTGCATAGATCACGAAATTCATCAAATAGATTCACTAGGATATATTGGCATGTAACGGCAGACAGATATATATTACAACAACAAAATCTTAGTGTACAGTACATTAATATACAATATGTATGTGCAGTACAATCTAAACAGTTTAAAGGTCTTCACAGTTGTTTAAAAACTTGCCGATAGCACCACTTTGCATTTATGAGCATCCTCAACTTTAGCAAAATTTCTCACAGGGGAGGGAGTACCCCTTTGACCTCTCCCCTGGACGTCATTACATCTTATCCCCCAGCATAAAAGTGTTCGTTCCGCCACTGTATTGTGCATTATTGTGCAATATTTGATAGCAACGTTTTTCGTACATTTCAGACAGATCGGTGATGGAAAACAAAAAGCATCACACTTGCCCATTGCGGACAATTAAATTTGCATCAACATGATATGTCATTGCAATTGGAAATTAAAATGTGCATCCCGGTTAATCCGTTTTGAGACCTGTCGATGGTTGCCATGACAGAACTGACCATACAGCCAAGTTCAAACGTTAGCTTCGCCTACAAGCAGATGTAATAGCTGAAGTAATACTCATTTAATGAATTTATGTAAAAGCTGGAACTATTGTTGTCCACATCGGCTTACCATAAACATAGCTTGACTTATAGGATTGAGTGAAACGGATACCTCATGAATAACTTTAGCAGGCAATGAAGGTGTCTTTAGTTTACTTGCCTTATAAACATCATAATACTGTTTCGCGAATAGTAACACTACTCTGCATCAACAGGTAAGCCCCTCGATTGCTTTCTTCTCCTTTTTTTTACTGTGGGAGGAGCGGGGAGCGGGTTAGAATGGGAGCGGAGGGTATGGCCGAAGGGAAGAAGTGCGCCTATAGACTCGGGGCCCGAGGGTCAATTACGGGGCCCTGGCAACTATGGGATAAAGAATGATGCATTCTGACGATATATACGCCTATGGATGCACCATGAACTTTGGAGACTTCAACAAAACGGTGGGGGGGGGGGGTGCGATCTGGTTCTCGAAGCCCCCGGATGAAGGGAGTGGGAGCGAAGCAAATGCGCTTTGTTTAACGCCGTGGGTGACAAAAGATTCTCAGATGAACAGAAAAAAACCTCTGCACATCTGGGAATGTATAATCCAATTATCAAAAGAGGACTCGGCACCTTATATACGCTGTAGTGTCATGCATGGAATCTATAAATTAACATACCTCTAACACTGTGAAAGATATGTAGATGCCCCCCACCCCCCTCCATATTTTTTTTTTATAAATCTGCCATCCAGCAGGCTACTAAAAAGACGGTTATATAGATCAAATTATCCTATGTACTGTTTGAAGGCCCTTCGGAATGATTGAATGGGTCTTTCAGTTAGAAGTCGAGCCCTGCATTAAAGAATGACTGATTGATTGACGATTGGTTGATAGTAAATATTTACAGGAATGCTATCATGTGCTACTCAAACTGGTTAGTATATGTGGAGTTCCTTACATATAAATAAAATTTGACAATGTTGTCTTGAATAATTAACTTACCATTTTTTGTCACTTATTTGCTGTAGGCCTATGATTTCACAGGATCTCTGTCATTCTAAGAACATGTTTAAGTTCAGATGCAGCAGTTAAGGAGAGGATGTTTACGGTAAAACTGAAAGTCTCCATAGTTTTATTAAAATGGACACGGTTTACTCATTTCCTTAGGCTTTATCTTAAATACTGTTCAGTTCAGTCCAGTTCTTAAAGTTCTCTACTGATATACCGACCAAAACGGGCATGAAAACAAAATACTTTATTAAACATGGAAAACCCGAAAATGCCAAACATATGTATCTGAGTGTTTGTGTGCGAAATATAAAGCAAATGCTCACCCAATCCCAAACCCTGGTTGGGAGTGAATATGGACCCTCCTTTGGGATTCCCAGTTTCATTGCTGCACCGAACCATGTTACCTCTTGCTACGCCGCTGCTAACGAAACTAAAACTTGAGTCCGAATTTACTAACTAATGGCGATCAAGGCGTTTAAGATTTCACGACTTTAAACGACCACGGCTTTGAAAAGAAATTTTCATAATCGTGAAAATATGGAAGCTTACGCGTTTGGTTTGACATTTCTTATACAGGTGAAATGACGTCATTTGCGTCTTAAAATTTTAGATTACCTTGAATGAAGCCAAAAGATGGCACTTCAAAACTAATTAACACGGAATGAAAGTGTTCACGTTGTTAAAAAATTATATAAGCTTACTAAAAGGGACGTATATATACTCGCCAAAGTAAAGCTATGAGCAGGGTTGATTAATGAAAGAATCGCAAAGAGGCACCGTGCTTAATGAACAACAAAAGCATGCAATTAACTTAAAAAGGATTGCCTAGAAAATGAACTACTAACCTGAATGGCTTATTGTTCTATATGCTTGCTGCACTAGCTGAAACCTTTTCACAAGATCGAATATCCTTTCATATACAAAACAGCGAAGTAATTGTAAAGGTTACAAGTTGATTCAAAGAGCAGATGCCGTGGCAGTTTTAGCAATGTACTAAATACATTGAAAGGATAGTGTAAAACGACGGTCCGCAAAACCAATTGCGCGCGCCCCAAAATGTGGTCGCCTAAAATTTTCGGTGGTTCACGTAATTTCCGAAATGCCGTGGAAAGTTTAATCGACAGTTTTCGGAGCTTGCCGACGTCCATGCATCGTCCAAGCTAGCTTTCATCATTCTTCGGGATAGGGAGCCGGGGAGGTCCTGGCTAAGGACCTCTTGGAAGTATAGTTGGGTCGTGGGACTAAACGTTTGCTGGTGGAAGATGACTTCTTTGTCATCATGGAAGTCTTTAAAATAAACTCTCCTAAATTCGGCATTCTTTTGTGTCTTAATGACGAAAAGACAGTTTTATAAGTCCTTGTCGTACTTTAGGCAATATTAAGTTAAGCAGCCGTGAGTGATCACGTGGGTTTATATGTTGATTTGCAGGTCATGTGTGTAGCCTATGTAATCTTCATCCTACGGATTAAATGATTAAACGGTTTAACGTGGGACGATTTCAAACTTTAATTAGATGTCAAAAGGTCATACAAGATCAAAACTTTAAAACCCGGTAGACATGCAATTATATGGCAACATGTAAAAAAAAGAAGGACGGCATGGAGACATTTTAGACGCGATATCCATGGGTATATCTGCGGTGTATCTGCAGTTAAGTTTTTGATATACAAGTAAAAATTTATTTGGATGTTTAGGATCCGCTATATATAGAGACAAATTTGAAACGCCAGATTATCGTAAAGTTAACGGTATACCACTTTGAGCAAATTTGAATTAAAAGCGGAAGTTTATACATAAATATACAAGATTCAGTAAAAAAAACAGGTCAGAGATTGTCGTTAACATATAAAACAAAATGGGAGTCTATCCGTCGTGAGTAGTTCCTAAACATTTAGAGGAGGTGCATTCGCTTTGCATGTGCTGTACGCAATATCCCCAAAGTAAGTTGAGCTATAGTGTGTAGTGAGTTATAGTATTATGCTGGTTAATCCCATCAAGAGAACTACAGTCCTCTATTTTTACCGTTCTGGCTATCTTTTTTGGTTTTGAACGGTCTGTACCATGATTGAAGCTTACGAAAAAGTATGATAATGTGGTATATTGCAAGTGACATTATAGCTGCAATGGTACATTATCTTGTGCAGAATATTTTCCAGGGATTAAGAAGGGCACAGTGATGATTACTAGCTGGTTTTCACAGCCATAGTTCTGCAACGGATATGGATATATGAAATGCATTAAATTTTAATATCTGTAAATATCTCCGGCCCACCGATGCATTCTTGCAATCAGTATTAATCACACGAGATAAACCATAAATTGAACAAGTTTAATTTATTTTTTTTAAATTTCGACTCTATCTTCGATATATGAAGAAAACTGTCTTTTAAAATTGCGAGTTTACAATGAAATATAATATCCGAAGGTGTACCAAAATCAACAGTAGAAAAATCAAACATGATTCTTTCTCTTCCCGCTTCAGTTTTTTGTTTGTTTTTGAGATAATTGTACTAAATTATATTCAGGCATGCAAAAGAACAAACTACCAACTATACATTAGGAATCGGAATGCTGCCTTTTGCAGGAAATTTCATCTTCTAACTTGACGATTGGAATTATTTCCAAATAAACTGAGGATTAAGCGATGAATGCCTATACCCTCATTATTGTGATTTTATAGGAAGACAGTAAGAAGGATTCACCTAGGGAATACGAGCATATGTAGTTGCTGTCGTTTCTCTCACTTTGACCAAGTGTATATCGCTATCGAACTTTAGATTATCTCCCAGAAGATATTACACCCACGCAAAATCTGCCCATGCGCACTACAACACTCACCTTGCTACAATGCCTTCTCCGGTCCTCGTGTATGAGTTACTGTAGGTTACAAAAACAAAGATATATTCCTCTCCGTTATTTATCAATCTAAACTATGAATAAAAGAACCATATGGCACTTTTGTATCATTTACATTTATCACCTCCATTTGGAGAAATACCATATTTCGAATGGTTTCCGGCATAAAATGATGCAATGTAATAGGACAAAAAAATATACTTAGTATATAGAGACGTTCCTATATATGACGTAATGACTGATAATAAATGTGTTTGGAAAGTGTTGTTATTTACACGCGACCTGACGCAAAATCTGACCATGCGCACTACAACACTCACCTTGCGACAATGCCTTCTGCGGTCCTCGTGTATATGAGTTACTTTAGGTTACAAAAACAATATTCCACTCCGTTATTTATCAATCTAAACTATGAATAAAAGAACCCAATGGCACTTTTGTATCATTTAAATTAATCACCTCCATTTGGAGAAATACCATATTTCGAATGGTTTCCGGCATAAAATGATGCAATGTAATAGGACAAAAAATATACTTCGTATATAGAGACGTATCTATATATGACGTAATATGAATGATAATAAATGTGTTTGGAAAGTGTTGTTATTTACACACGACCTGATGCGAATCGTGGAGAGCCGAGAAGGCAAAATCGTTATTTAACATTAAAGAGAGTGTGTAGCCTTTGGGGGGAAATTTTGACAGGAAAGGGACAAAGGCTGTGTGTTTACTATACAGAGTTTAACACACACAAAAAACAGCAGGCTAGAAGGATAGTCCACCGGAAAACTTATCTTGGCTGATGAAAGAAGAGCATATTGTAAGCATCTGCATTCAATCCCCATGTATCGTTTTCGAGAAAACAACTTGTAAAGTGGACATGTTTTGTACCAAAATCGAACCTGACGTTTACAAGTGGGATGTCATAAATGCACACTGACAAATTTGCGTGTGTTTTTTAGTGTACATCCAATTTTGTCGTCAAACTTGGGTGAATATATATATATATGAATTTATTTCTTTTAACTGCACATGCCCAATAAGAAAGTTTGAACCCTATGCAATCCAAGTTCAAACAGCAGAATTAAAAATACAGCAAAATATTGTATCTGAACTTGCATACTACATTAACTTTTGAAAGCTATTCGTTACACTGTAAAAAATTTAAGCTTGTACGGGCTCTTAATGTTGCGGTTCTTTGATGGGAAAGCCCCGTTAAGGTTGTTGACAATGACGTAAGCAATCGCGCACCTGGCCTTTTGTTCGAGGAACTGAGCTTCCGGCCGGGGTGTCCGGAAGAGTGGTGACAGCAACTCAGGGCGGTGTTATTTGAAGCAGTAACTCATGTGCGTAAACTTACGCCAATTTTCAGGCTAGTATAAAAGGAGCTGATGGTTATAATCAGTGTGACACTCTTTGACAAAATCACAAGACAGACTCTATGTACGGTACGTTATCTTATGATTTTTATCAATTAAGTTGGTATGTTTATAATACCACGACACCACGTCTAACCACTCTGCCACTTGCATTTGAATTCTTTTTCATTGCCATATTTTTGTCGCGATTCTCTTTCCCAACCCCAGCTTTAATTAAAGATTGACCCACCAGACATATGTAATGTGGGAATTTTACTTATTTTCATCACAATTCTCAGAAGACCTGTATATTCTTCTTTCATTGGTGAAAGTATGTTAAGCTCCTGAAATACTATTAGCAATGTAAATAATCACGTACATTATGGACTGGATGTTTTCGGCAAGATATACCCAAATCATCAACGTTCACGGTCATGACCCGTATAATGTGACGTGTCAATATATATTGATATCACACAAACGGTGTGGCGCAGTGGCGGCGGAACCGGGGGGGGGGGGCTTGGAGGGGCTCATCCCCCTCAATGAAAAAGTTGAGGGGGCAAATGCATGATAAGCCCCCCCAATATTTACCAAGGCTCCGAAACGTGCATCTGCCCATTTTTCAATGCATACTTGTCGATCTGTCCGATGCACACGTATACTATATAGGTGTAATAATTTTAGTAAATGCTGGGGGGCCTCTCGGCCCGTCCCCTGGCTATAGACCATATTGTCACCCCAACCGCGTCTTCACGCCCCGTGAAAAGTGGAAGCAGTGAGTGTGAGTACCGGTTAGCGCAACACAACTTCGTCTTAGGCCAATGACTTGCCTCATTTCAGCCAGTTCTCCAACATCCCCTGAAGGATATATCCTTCTAATGGTAGCACATTTCCCATGGATATATCTTTCAGGGACATTTCCTTCTAATTTGAGATGTATCTTTCGTAGGTTATATCCTTCTAAAGTGCCTTAAGTGTGATAACAAAAACACAATATTAGCATTTCACCTGTACTGTTTAGGGTACATGCATTCGTGACAGTGCTTGGTTCATAGAAATTTGTTGGCAACTGCACATGGTTTTGGAATTACCCATTTGTTGACATTAAGAAATGCTTTCAGTTTTTTCTTATGACATTTATTTAATTATTGCATTTAACTGCAAGTAGTAATTTACTACACTCAAAAACGCCTTACGAGTACACTATGAGTACTCTCTTAAAACACCATCGAATATACAAATTACAATGTTTTAACAGATTTTTACGTGCAATCTGAGAAATTGCAGGCTTGAGACCCATATTGTAGGGTTAGGTATTCGCAGCATAACACACTCGGGAAGTGCCGTTTCCGGCCATCTGGGGGTTTGAAAAACCCAAAATTTTCTTGTACGTTCCGCGCCAACTGATGGTGGCGCTCCGCTTAGATAGTCTCCACACATTAGCCCCCCCCCCCAATAATTTTCCCGTTCCGCCGCGCCTGGTGTGGCGTGTAGGGGCTAACACCTCCCCTATATATCCCCCTTTCCCCGCACAAAAAAGTAGCGTAGCTATTACCACAATCTTCCCAGTAGACATAATAAGTACTTAACAGTTTTTATGGAAATTTATATATATATAGTTACGATGGAGACTAGGTTTATAGGAACATGATATAATTGACATAAGCAGTTGGTTAGGCCTCATCTGGAGTATGCTGTGCAGGCTTGGAATCCATATTTGGCTAAGGATAAGGAAGTACTTGAAAGGTCCAGAGGAGGGCTACTAGGATGATTAGTTCCTTAAAGAGTGTTCCTTATTATAGGCGGTTACAACTGTTGAATCTCACTACACTGGAGCTTAGGAGGTTACGTGGGGACTTGATCCAGGTTTTCAAGATTGTGTATGGTTTCGACAATTTATCCTTTACCGACTTTTTCATGTTTGCTAACAGTAGTTGTACCAAAGGTCATTGTCTTAAACTCCAAAAGTCACATAGTAGGATTAATATTCGGCATAACTTTTTTTCTAATAGGGTTGTGAATGAGTGGAATGGTTTGCCTGAGAAAATTGTACTTGCAAGTAGTGTCAATGGGTTTAAGAATGCTTTGGACACGCACTTTAAGCATTGTTATCGGGTCTGAGTGTTTGTGTCTTCAGGTTTTTTCCCTCTCTCTATAGGGTCCTTGTTGGGGACTTAAGTGTCCCTCCTGATCCTTTTTTTCTACTAAACTAAACTAGCACAGGTCTAAGCGATAGGTTAGGCCTAGCCTAGGCCCGCAGTTAGGCTAGTCCTAACCTAGCCTATAGAAGCACTAAAAGGCAACTATGCCCCAACTCATATGCCTGTGCTATAGTTAGGTGGAACGTGGGGGGGGGGGGGGCGTAATCTATTCGAGTATTCCGGCCGTACGTACTATCTAAGCGGAGCGCCACCATCAGTTGGCGCGCAGCGTACCAAGAAAATTTCAGATTTCAATACCTGCTAGATCGCTGGAGGTGGCACTTGCCAGGCTGGATAGCATCCATCTAGTTGCGTGATTTCGGGAGAAAATTACAAATTCGTCACTCAGGAAATCTGCAATAAAGTTCATGCGGCCTTAATTTTTTGTGGATTATTTCTTTTATTAGTGATTCCAATTGACATGAACATTAGAACCCAGTGCAAGTTGACAAATGATGCTGCGAACTGGAAACCCCAGCCCCATTTTGCCTTATGTTTCAGGATAGAATACAATCTGTGAATAAATTTACTTCGTAATGGGCACATTTTATTGCACCAAGTCGGTCAAGGAATGACCCCAGGGCCTCAGATATAGGCCTATAGGAACGATGTCCCAAAATGTCCCCGGACATATATAGGCGAAGGAAGCTATCCGCCGCGACTGTTTGTGAGTTTCTCGCCTTGCCGTCATAACACAAAATGGTGCATTTCCTCGTACGCCATTATTAATAGTTTAAATAACTAACTAATTAGGCACAGTCCAGATTTGAGTTAGTTTAGTGAGCTTAGCGCAAATTTGGCCAAAAGTCGTCATACGCCAGCATGTTAAACCACCAATGACTTGTAATGCCACCTGTGACAAACTTCCAATGGGAATGTGTCAGTTTAAATGTTTTGGTAGGTCTACGAGAATACATTTCTATGAAATTTGAAACAAGGATGGCCAGACAAACCACTTTAATTATATTTTCAGGACCTCATACATGCGCATAAATTTCATAAACTTCCAATCTTAGATGATATGAATTCTGAGATATGTGTAAGCCCTAACCAAATAGAGCCACGACACTACTCTTTTTCCAAATGTGTGGGAGGGGACATTTGATAGTGTGTCCCCGTCCCATCGAAATTGGGGGGGGGGAAGTGTCCCCCCAGGATTGACGCCCATGGGTGGTTTTGAATGTGGAGACATATATTTATGAATATTTTCAAAGTTAAGCAGGGAGTGCTCTGCTCGTTAAGCCATGAAGGTTTTTCAGAACACAACCTTTCCCAACTCATTGTATTTGTTTTAATTATTATTATCACCTGAATGTTGTGATAAAACAAATAAATACATGAATTGTGATCTGTCATAGTACTCTCATGTAATATATATATAAGGCTGCAGATTTAGTGGAATGTTAGTGATTAATTATGTTTTGCGTATTCGTCCTTTTGATCCATCTTTAACTTTATGGTAAATATATAAATATTTACCCTGAGGGTTACCTGGGAAACTATTGTGTTTGTATTCATTTTGGTATACTTGTACTTATATCCTCGCAAAGGTTGTCGACTCATTGCATAAGTTGAACCCCTCTTCCCTTGATCAACTGTATGTTGTGGTTACATTCCAAGCACATGCCGGTTCTTAAAGTATGTGATGTGAAATAATGTTAAATAATAATACATAGTTTCTCTAAATTTCCCAATATTTATCATATTGACTGAGGTGATTTTGAATAAAGGCAAATAAACACAGCTTTTTGTGAGATGAAACTCGGTTAAATGTTAATGGTAATCATGGTTTTGGAATTCAAAAACAGTACTTTCACACAGAAATTGTAAAAGTTAGTTTACAGCTTGCTGTGAATTTCCTGAGCAATCTGAACGGCCATTGTTGTAGTTGATATCGTTCGTGTATAGTGTAATTTGTGCAGACTTAGCAGGTTTAAAATTGGCGCCAATTCGATCATATGACTAGAAATACACTAAGATCAGTCCCTAAGTCTCATCAATACGGGACGTAGACTAAGTCCCGTTAAGCTACTTATTGAAAGAGTGGACTAAGTCTTGTACGCGACTTAGTGATGGTGAAACCGGCACTATAAGTCCTATTCACTAATACGCGTCTTAAGACCACTAAGACGCGACTAATTAGTGCTTTGTGAAACAGGCCCCTGGTCTTTTGTTCGAGGAGCTGAGCTTCCGGCCTGGGTGTCCGGAAGAGTGGTGACAGCAACTCAGGGGCGGTGTTATTTGAAGCAGTAACTCATGTGCGTAAACTTACGCCAATTTTCAGGCTAGTATAAAAGGAGCTGATGGTTATAATCAGTGTGACACTCTTTGACAAAATCACAAGACAGACTCTATGTACGGTACGTTATCTTATGATTTTTATCAATTAAGTTGGTATGTTTATAATACCACGACACCACGTCTAACCACTCTGCCACTTGCATTTGAATTCTTTTTCATTGCCATATTTTTGTCGCGATTCTCTTTCCCAACCCCAGCTTTAATTAAAGATTGACTCACCAGACATATGTAATGTGGGAATTTTACTTATTTTCATCACAATTCTCAGTTGACCTGTATGTTCTTCTTTCATTGGTGAAACAAAGTACGTTTAGCTCCTGAAATACTATTAGCAATGTAACTTATCACGTACATTATGGACTGGATGTTTTCGGCAAGGTGCCCAAATCATCAACGTTCACGGTCATGACTCGTATAATGTGGCGTTTCTTTCAAGTGTCAATATTGATATCACACAAACGGTGTGGGGCGTACACCACCCATAACCCCTTCAACCCCCACAAAAAAGAAGCGTAGCTATTACCACAACCTTCCCAGTAGACATAATCAGTATTTCACAGTATTTATGGAAAATATTTATTGATATTTTTATTTTTAGTTACGATTAGACTAGGTGATAGGAACATGATATACTTGACCAGTATGCTGCATACAGCATATCCTCGAGGAAAATGGCAAACAAGATGGTAAATCCACGGAGTTGCAGTTAGACTAGGTCTAACCTAGCCTATAATTAGCACTAAAAGGCAACTGTGCCCCATGCCAGAGTAAGACTGAATTTTTCGGGCACCTACTGAAAGAATAATAATTTGCATTTTGTTTTCAATGGTTAAACTTATATTATTATTATCTTTATTATTGTAACGACTTCCCCAAAAATGAAATCCAATATGGAAGGGCAATAACACGGAAAATTGTATGTTATTGGCATTTGATGAAATAACCGATGGATGCCTATATGATATGCATATTAACATGTTGAAAGCGCGAAAAATTTTGGTTATATTTTTCGAGCAAGTAGTTACCGCCCTCCAAGTCAAAGTAGGCTCCTACCTCTATGTACATAACCACCGTTCTACTGATAATCTCTGATTATCTAAAGGTTGTAGTGCACCTATGCCTAATTATGCTAATCCTTACTTTGAAATCTGAAGTCAAATGCAGTATTTTAGGGTACACGATAGCCAACTTAGTTCAAGATGCTAGCTAAGCAAACCTAAGATTAACTTAGGCCTAGGCCATAACTAAGTTTGAATGGTTTAGTTATGCTTAATGTAAATCCCCTATCTTGGGCTGGGATGAGAGGTAGAAGACTTCTGTAAGTATAACTAGCCTAGGCTAGCAGTAGTTTTACACATGCTTGCTGATTATAGCATAAGGTGGATCTAGCCTAGGCTGCTATACATAGGCCTTTATAGGATATACCTCAGTTACGTATGTCAAGTTACAATCGTACTATAAGTTTGATCAAATTATACAACTAATGACACATTTAAGATTTGGGACTGAGGGTACGTAGGGGTGTGGATATGTTAAGTCTAAGTTTTGAGTAAACAAAATTTGACTAATGCTGGAAGAGAGTGCTTGTTAAGTGAACAGACCCACACTCTTCCAAAGGTAAATATTACAATTTAACAGCCCCCTCAGCCCCCAATGAAAAAGTTGATGGGGCAAATGCATGATAAACCCCCCCAATATTTACCAAGGCTCCGAAACGTGCATCTGCCCATTTTTCAATGCATACTTGTCGATCTGTCCGATGCACACGTATACTATATAGGTGTAATAATTTTAGTAATTGCTGGGGGACTCTGGTCCCTCGGCCCGTCCCCTGGCTATAGACCACATTGTCACCCCAACCGCGTCTTCATGCCCCGTGAAAAGTGGAAGCAGTGAGTGTGAGTACCGGTAAGCGTAACACAACTTCGTCTTAGGCCAATGACTTGCCTCATTTCAGCCAGTTCTCCAACATCCCCTTACTTAGTGGCGGAGCGTCCATATATACAGTCAGGGGGCGGATCCCCCCCCCCCCTCCTGACGGACTCAAATGGACTGCTGGCGCCCTTTTCAGCTTTTCACTACTTTTAACTTATTCGCGATTATTGACTATTTTATTGCGCTCTCATATACCTATTGACATTTGTCATATTCTGTTGGTGTAATTTTCCTACAAAATGGCGACGACAACTATTTATTCTCCGTTTATCTGCAAATTAGCAAGGCCCGGAAAGGGTCATTTCCTGCAATCTAGGGAGTAACTTTACTCAAAAATTTTCTGTACGCTCCGCGCCAACCTGTGGTGGCGCTCCGCTTAGATAGTGTCGAAAGCGCCCCTACAGACCATTCTTGCTCCCCCCCTGACCAATACCCCTAGTTCCGCCACTACACTCAAAAACGTCTTTGCGAGTACACTACGAGTAATAGCTACTCTCTTATAACACCATCGAATATACAAATTACAATGTTTTTACAGACTTTTACGTGCAATCTGAGAAATTGCAGGCTTGAAACCCATATTTTAGGGCTAGGTATTCGCAGCATAAAACACTCGGGAAGTGCCGTTTCCGGCCATCTGGGGGTTTGAAAAAAACCCAAAAGTTTCTTGTACGCTCCGCGCCAACCGATGGTGGCGCTCCGCTTAGATAGTCTCCACACATTAGCCCCCCCCCCCCAATAATTTTTCCGTTCCGCCGCGCCTGAATTAAGTATGTTATCGTGCGCGCGCCTCAATGACAAGAAAGTAACCCACTTATTTCTGTACCTATAAGGACCAATTTCTCATATTTTAAAACTTCCTTCTCACATCAAAATACTGTACATGAACATGCAAATGTACATGCAGATCTGGTATACTACAAACTACAAGTCCACAACCATGCTAATTCAAGTGTGACGTCATGTTTGCAGGAACCAATCTGATTCAGTACTGGAATGCTTTTTGATAAATTAAGAATTGAAAAATGAGCCAATTAGCAAACCATCCATCTCCTTAAAAAAGAGGAAGTACTTTTTGGGTTAACTTGGCCCTAAGATATCTTAGGATATGCAAGTCACCTATGTCACCTCATAGCTAAGATTTGATATCACCAACTCAGTAAGTATAGGACTAGCCTAGGGCAATGAACCTACATTGAACCTACAGTCCACATGAAACATTTAGACAAGTGTCAAGTTCAACGGCATGCGTTCTACCGTACGTTGTTCCAATTTGACTTTATTACATTTCTGTAATGTTGGAACATTTAAGCCTTCTGCAACGAGACAGGTCTTATTAAGTAAGGCAGCATCGGCAGCACTGTAGCCTAACGATGCATGCACAGTGTAGGCCTATGTAGGCTAGGCTATCTGACTTGTCATCTCGAAGTCAAGAATGTTTCCTTGCACTTAATCATCAATCCAATAGTTGTAAGAAAAATGTCATAAGGTGGTTTCCAAAGCAACCATGAGGTATTTGTGAGATAATTATGTTCGCTTGAATACTTGACATGTGACTTGGCTCGTTAATCCATGCCCTTAGACTAAGTTTTCGTATACCTCATCGGATTTTTCCCAGACTTCACTTCTATGACCTCACTTTCAATCTTACCTATATAGTTACCTGCTCATTGCAATGTTAATCAAAAGGCCATGAAATCGATATAATATGATTAAAAATGTTGTCAACTCAAGAATCTTGAGAGGTTTGTTTTTATGTAGATGTAAGGAACTACAAGAACTTAAATAAGAACATTTTACGGTTTAGAGCTCACGAATGCAGATGACTGTGTACACAACATTATGTCATATTCCGGCGTCTGCTTGTGAGCAACGATTGTTTTTCACTTGCAAGCCTCCCCCAACAACTGGTGACGACGTCAGTCCTATTAGGTTCATACTCTACATTGGCGTCGCCAAACATTTCGAATTGGGGCACGGGGAAGGGGGTGGCATTAAAATCAGAGCGATATTGTGAGGCACATTGCCGGGAATGCAAGCGAGCTATATAGGTTCGGGGCGTGGGGTCAAGGACTACATATGACCTCCGGTGGGTCAAGAGGGCGGAGTCCCCTGAAGCTTGCGGTTTCCATCGTTTCTGTAACTTATATCAGCTTCATACAGCATAAGTTTGGAGGTATTAGGACGTAAGTAAATTATAATCAGAAGTCAAACAGTAGCACATATTTCTGCCTGGTTTCTTTAGACATGGCAAATTTGATTGGTGAAGGGGGGGGGGGGGGGTCTGGAGGCGAGTCGGGCCCGAAGATGTTTTCATGAGGAAGAATATCCCAATCTCCCTCGTATACGCCACTGGTTCTCTAAGAGTCTACTAACGTTGTGCCAGATTCCACAGTTTTACGCAGTTGTTTTATTTAAGTTCGTCCACAAACTTAAATCACTATGACTGTACGTAGTATATACACATGCAGGAAATATTTCATACACCTAACCAGGGAGTTGTTATGGAAACTCCCTAATCTGACTGCATTTGCAAGAGTATGATCAAAAACAACTTCCTGACCTTCGAAACTTGAGCCTTTAGCGCGACACCTTGCGAAACTTTTCACAAGTTGCCAAAATGTCTTTTGCTTTAGGTTAGATGCATGGCTTTGTCAAGTCTTCTCATCCCGAACCATTGCTCTCTTTATCATTATGAGCGCCACTATTCTGACACAACTATACATCACTAAATTACTTCGCTCTGTTTTCTTTTGCCTAGCGCGATTGAGACTTTTCTGTGGCATTATTTTTTACCAATAATTAATAGAATTACATTAGCAGTGTTTTCCTTAATGCAGTGCCCACTGCTTTGAGCATATCTTGCCTTCTCGCAAATTCGATCCCCATGGAGCCCGCAGCGTTTGACTCTGGGGAGTGTTGATTATAAATGTAAAAAAAAAGGAGCAAAAGGTTAAAACTCTTCGAATTTAAAATTCGCTGTGTAACAGGTCAACTATAGAAAATAACTAAGAGATTACACGGTTGTTTTGAGCACCGGTTGTAACGCGTTATAAATCGTTATTACATTGACAGACTTGTACAGGTAGATAATTCAAATGTATACCGTGACATGTTCGGGATAATGTATATCAAATTAAGTTAACATCAAGTAAAGGATTGGAAGCCAAACTCCGCAGTTTTTGCAGCTGTTCAGCTTATGTAACGTATTCCTGGTTATCATTGAAGGAACAACAACATTAATTGAAGTCTTCGCTCATGCGGAAGACTTCAGAATTCTCTTCATTTCTTACAATGAAACGAAAGTAGTCGAATTGTGAAATGTGTTGAATGAATGTGATAAAAGAGAAAGAATTTTACTGGTTTTGAAATTGTCGTAGCGTATACAGTACAACATTGTTGGAAGCGGTGCAAGGCATTTGTTTAACCTTTGTATATGTTTTCACCCGTAGGCTAAAGTGAAAGATATTTGACTGTTTCAACGAGTCTTAATTTATTGGAGCATAATAACATAAAATCAATTATTTTGACTGGATTGGTTACTATGGCATGGATGCTTTACATATGACGGAAAGGGAAAGCATAGCATTTACATGCTAATGCGTGTGAGTCTACAAAGTGATCAAACCTATATATACCATCACGTGGAACTGTGTCACTTAGGTTATGATATTATAGTTTACCTTCATTAATGGTATACATATAGGTCGACGGAATCAGGATATCGTCAACCTTCAGTCCTTAACTCGTTTTTTTCAATCGAAGGCAAAAACTCATCTTAATATTATTAACCTCCATCAGTGTCAATTATATATTGTGTAAAATATCACTTTGTGTAACGTAGTTTTACTTGTACGCTTATTTTCCCCTCATATAAGCGAAACATTATAAATTTGATTGTGCATAATGTGGGCGTTCGAATAATATCTTAAAGCAACAACGAGTAGAACTAAGGTCGTAATAACTTTTGGCGAAATCTTCATTTAATTTACCTAGGATATCAGTTGGTCGCGTTTAACCAGTTCAAACACACGACACTTTATTATGCTGGCGTTTCCATCGGGCTGTTCAGAAATTACTGCCATCTGAACCCTATGAATCGCTGAATTCTATACTTGCAACCACGATAAATGCAGTGTCATATACCGAGAATTGATTTTCTAAAGGAAAACTATACAGTGTTGAAGAAAAGAAAATCTAATCATATCAAGGATTGTCTGAAAAACTGATGAGTCTACTTTGTTTTCTTTGATATTCTTAATATCTTGGAGACGGAATATCGTCATACCCATCCTTCAAGTATGGATCACGGTAAGTCCTTCATATAGATTTTCTTTCCATCGTAATCTTTATATAGGCAAGATTTAACTCACTGTCTGTAATTGAAGAGAAGAGTCTTCGAAGGCGGATCGGGCAAATAAAATTAGACAAAATGTGCATATCATATGACCAGGTGCAAGCGCAGAGAAGTAAACCCCCAAAATAGCCTTTCTCACTTCGGTTTAAAGGAACAGGTTTTGTTAAGTCTTTTTTCTTCTTCATATCTTTAAAGATGCATATATTACTAAATTTGTGATGAGTTTTTCCTTATCTTCTGGATTAAATTTAATACTGCAGTTATTATTTCAAGGTGCGCAACTGTTCCCGTGCATGTGCCCTACAAGGCTTGCTGAAAGATACTGTCTGCAAATCCTTTTTCTTTGCTTTCTTTTTCTTTGCATTATTTTGATGCAAAATGTTAATCCTTACATTTAAGTGCCCTCTAATCAGACGGAACAAATTTGTCACTTGACAAAACAATCTCAAGGGTAAGATTACACGATCTAACAGACATGATGAAGAGCGCGTAGGAGTATAAGGAACACTTCATATTTATCGTCTATAGTAGTCTCTACACCTTCTATTGAATTTTTAATTCCTTCAAGCATACACTGAATGAGCCTACATACTTTTAATAATAATAAGATAGACGGAAGAGATAAATATGGTTTCAAGTATATATTACGTGTTTTATCAATACATGGATCACCTCGGCTATTTCATACAAATATATGCATGCATGTTGTGTCGATAAGCGATTGGGATATGGCCGCAATGCCGCTCTTATTGTACTGAAATTCTGATTTTCATTCTGTGTTTCAAATGGAGAAAAATTATGAACATTTAATGTGATTTTAACTAACTTTATCTTCCGTCATATTATTTAACCTCTATAGCTTCAAATCACTTTGCAAACCGAGTGAGTGCGCGTGAACCAGTATAACTTATTTCATGTGACAAGTATTAACATATTGCGCACAGCTCATCTGCCCATCATGATCGAAATTATGTATAGTTTTTCGAGGGAGCTTAATAAACATCAGGACAAAAATAGCTCTGAATACCGCACTAATGGTGCTTAAGGTATACAGCAGTCCGATTCCTTATGTTTCATAAGGACCGTTTCTCATCTTTTCATTCTTTTAATATGCTTTTAGTGTCAATTATAAAGACAATATTCAAGTTTTCAAAGTACAATTCAGCAACGACGACCTTGCAAATATTATCATTAATCTGATAAATTGAAGTTTAAACATTCATTCTGTCATTTTGAAGTAATGAAATAATAAAACATAACTCAAAGTAAATATCTGCAAATCATCCAGTATGTGCGTAAGCCTTCATACAACACTAGTCAACAAAGGCAAGACAAAATCTGAAAACCTTTAGGCGACCTACAGACGATCGATTTATTTCAGAGGGCAAACCTTAAACTTAATATATGTTACGTCACACATATCACTACTTATCTATCAGCTTAAGGAAGCAACTGCGATTGTTATGAATACTATGACGTCATAGGTATGTTCCTGATCTATACGAGAAGGGAGACGAAGAATAGTTCTTAATGTTAATGTCTTTAAATTGTGATAACCCGACACTCAAACCACTCAATATTTCCATGTGCTACTCGGCGGTTGTCATTTGAAGACCAGTATATAGTGGCTTCAGGATACAACAAACTTTTTTTTGCTTGTTAACGTTTTACTCCTGGAAATTGAGCAAAAGACAGGTTTTCATTGAAATGTTCTCTGGCAACTGAAGTATAAAAACATATCAATCAGCTATATAGCCACAAACTGAGGGTAACATTTGCCCATTCAACTCTCGGAATAATTGGAAATATATATAACTTGAATTTGTCGAGAATTTTCCAAACGTTTCGTGTTTGAAGGGATTTCGGTCTCTTTTCGTCTGAGAATTACGTCACTATTACGTAAGTAACCTACGTCAAACCGGTCTAGAATTGCGTATTTTAATTTCTTATGTTGTCTGACTAAGAAGATAAGGATCATAGTTATCAATATTATCGACTTGTTATTCTGTAGTCTTCCGACTTCAAAGCAAGAAACAATTCAATTTTACTGATATTTTCCTAATCAAAACAACATTTATACTCTTTTTTAGTATACAATGTGATTATTTTTTTATTCCATCATTGCATGTTAATTTAAACAATTATATATGAACGGTATATAAGATACAAAGTAATAAAAACTCAGAACTCTTAAGACATTTTAGGCCTATATGGCATAACGTTTCTTACATTTATTGTTTATGCTATTGTACTTTATTGTATATATATATATATAATATATATATATGTATATAAGCATAATATGTACCTTAGGTCGACAGTTTATGGTAAAAACGTGTACCTTAGGTCAACAGTGTACCTTAGGTCGACATTTCAGTGTCGACCTAATGTTTTCACTATCATTTTAAGACACTTTTTTATTGTCGCAAATAGCTTTATAATGTTCTCCGTCCTCTAAAACGTTCATTTAAAAGTTTTGGTTAGGGTCGGTTCAGGGTTAGGGTTAGAAAAAAGGGTTAGGGTTAGATTAAATTTAGTGTGTAAGTCAATGTAACTGTCGACCTAAGGTAGGATCCATAGTTATATATATATATGTATATATATATATATATATATATTTATTATATATTAAATTAAATTATATATTATTAGGCTATTTGTCCGTCATACATCAAATAATAACATTAATCACTTTCATTTTTCTTACATGCTTTATTTTGGTAAGAATTATTGGGCCGTTTGATTTTCATATTATTAGAAACGTGCGTTTTAAGTCAAGTGGAAACTTTACAATTATATTTCTCTGAGGCAAGAACCCAGATGTAATCATACATTTCTTAAAGGGTTAAAAAAAATCGTTCAAAAATAACATAATTATGATGAATTTTACCGCCGCGGAAGATGTAAAATAAATGAGGTAACTAAATTACGTACGTGTTTTAATCTAACCGATGCTTGATGATAACTTAATGTGTCTCTCTATAGGTCATCTTTCTACCACCCACATACTCATAACAAGATGAAACACATTTATGTTGCATAGCATTCTATAATCATAAATAATATTGTATTCATTACCTATAAATCCTACTTTGGCTCCCTTAACCGAAGAGTTACCAGGCAACATCAGGTAGTGACTTAATTCAATAATGTAACGTCATTTATCTTTCCATAATCCCATAATCTTCCTGTTTATTTGCCTAAATTGGTTTGACATTTGCAGTATAATTTTTATATCTTATGATTTTGTAAAGTTCATAAGGCTGAAATTTGCTATGATAAATCGAAAAGTCAAAGTGATTTTTTCCCTCTATGTTTTCTTGGCTGTCAGATTTTATTCCTTGAACTTCGGTGGTAAGTTAAGACGATATATTTGTTAGCTGTGGTGAAATACTTGTTAACCCCCTCACCTATACCCTGTTTTCACTGCCACATTGATTGTGATAAAAAGTTATCAATCATGGAAGTTAAAAGACTCGTCTAACCAACAAACGTAAAACATTACACTGTGGTGTTGTCTGCCACGAATGCATATAACTATACCTATATATATGTATCAATAACTACATTGTTTATTGTCATAGAAGCGGGAAGATATAATCACTAATGTATGCATTTCACTTTGCTTCGTAACTTTATTTTCTCGAGAAACAACATTGCAAGTACTCCGAATGCGTCAAACTTACAAACGTGTTTACTATACGTTGCTTGAATCAGCCAACTACGTTTCCAACGTACCTGTAACGTCAATTAGTACGTATATATCCATGATCATGATCACCAAATGTGTTGTTCGTCGGTTTAAAGTTAGTTATAATTTCTACATATTTCCTTGCTTTGTTAAATGAATACTAACACTAAGGCCGGGCTATATTAAGACTTTTGAAATAGCAAATACCCTGGACCTAATATAAGCATCATGACGGAAATTACTTTCGTAATACCCTTTCTTTATGATAAATTAACAGCTATAATAAAATGAACTTTCTGTGACGAAAAACGAAAAATATCGTTCGTATTTAATTGGATGACTCAGAGTGTTAAGTGGGAAATATGAAAAAGGATAAAACTAATAAAATTAACAAAATTAGTAATGAAAGGCAGCCAGCAGCTTTAACTAGAAACGATTTTGTTGTTGTAATTTTTGCATTAATTTAGCCTGCCGCAATGAATATCACATTTGGTTTCCTTATCTGAGAGGTATAAATGACCTCAGCTGCAGAGGAGCTTGTCTCTTCTCTCTTAGAAAAGGGAAGGAAAGAGAGAGTAAGAACATTAAAGTAAATTTGCTGCAACTATAGCAACCAGACTTTTGCACCGATAATACATATACAAACTAGTGCGTAAAATGCATTCGAGTTGCATGCTCAGACCTTAATATTAGAGATGAACAGTTTGAACAAATGGCTTGGTGCCAGGACAATTTTGCATTGAACAATTAATTGAGTTAGATTGTCTACGTTAACTTATCTGAAATCTTGCCAAAACAAATCTTTTATGAACAACTGTTATGGAATTTTGCAGAAAATAAGCAAAATAATATATCAAACGGGCGCAAACACGTACATGCTTCTATCAGGGGATGGACGGGAGGGGGGGGGGGAGGGGAGGGGAGGTATTTATCCACCCCACCGGGAGACAGAATATAACAAAACTCCTAGTGTACAGTGCATTTGCAAGATGTTTGTGCAGTACAACCTAAACTGTCGAAATCTTCAACATTTGTTTCAAAATTGCAAACTATAGCACCAGTTTGCATATAACCATCCTCCATTTTACTAAGATGCTCAAAGAGGAGGGGTTCCCCCTCCCCACACATAAGACATCTCCAATTCGACGACATAACAAAATCTGTGGTTGTGCCCCTTCGTATTAATATGTCTTGTAGTGGCATTTCGTTGTCATCTCACAATCCCCATTTTTGTATCCATCATTATACAGTTAACGAACCTTAATATTTTGATTACTATCTTGCGGCTATTTTGGTCAGTATAGTTGGGTTTTTAATAAGAGTGACTGTATTGAATTGGTACACGTAAATGATACTATAACAGTGTATTTTATACAGTCTATACAATTTAATTCATATACTGATTTAAGTTCATATTATACAAATACATATATACGCTCGATTGAATGCTAATACATATCTGATACATATTATGTTAGAGGATGTTTTACTTCCAATATGCTACGGCCACCGATCTCACCTGACTTTTGACTGAAGTTTTGCCACGTGACTAAATATGGTGAGTAGGACTAAATAACAGGTTGCAGAAATCAAATTAGTAAATGGATACTTCGAAAAGTTTGTAAAATATTTAATAATATGCTTATAGTTTTGTTAAGACCGGTTGCAGCTAAAAAACTGAATGTTTTTTATTTCATTCCACATACTTTAAGACATCTTCTATACTGGTATAGTGTCCTGTGTGACGTTCGGAGTTTAATATCTGTCTTTACAATCGAATGCCTTCAAAATATCTGGAAGATGTTTTAAGGCTCGGAAAACAATATATATCTTGAAAGCTGCTTGGGGCAAAATGCTAGCCTTCTGAAATTGACAAGTCTCGTCTCTTCTTCTTGGTTTAAGTAACATAATACGTTGTCCTTTGTCGTCTCCTAGCTGTAATCTCCATTCGTAATGCCAAAACGAGGGTAAGAAAAGGTAACCACTAAATAACAGGCAAGGCTCACGACAACAGCAGCAACTCAAAATTAAAGCAAAGAACAGCAATACATGTTATGGATGCAGCTTCATATTATTAATAAGAATTCTGTGTCATAGGATACAGAGGTAAACAAATGGGAGAGATGAAATGCAAACCAGTATATATATATATATTTATATATATATATATATATATTTATATATATATATATTTTTTTTTTATATAAATATTTATTTATACAAATATTTATATAATGATAATAATAATAATAATAATAATAATAAATAATGTAATTATGCACTCTTTTACAATAATCCCACTGAAATAGGATTTTAATATAAGAGCTTAGTACTTGAATTTAGCAAAAGCGGCGAATGCATAATTCTCTCATGTAGTGGATGTGGGGCTTCTCCCCCAGAAAACTACCCGTTTAGACGTGAACAGTGGCGTCGCCAAGGGGGGGGGGGGGGCAGGGGGGCACGTGCCCCCCCTGGAAAACCTAGTGCCCCCCCCCCCCCCCCCCGAGTGCCCCCCCCCCATCTGAGATTTGGGTTGGTAAAAAAATATATATATATTTTGTTATATTCAACTCCCATCATCTGAGTTGGTTTTTCATAAGGACAAAGAAGCACAGTAATTCGTAATTTCTTCAAATGAGCTGCGAAAAAATGAAAAGTTTATCCTTGAACGTCGGGTATCGAAGTCGTAACCCGCGCCATCACAACAGGTGTCGATATTTACATTGAATGTGTCAGTGCTCACGCCATACCAGCGGATATACACGTCCGCTTCGCGAGCTACATGACTGTGAGAAGGGAGGGTACTGCAATATGTTGCCTTGGTCTGAGGTTGACAGGTTAGGAGCTGACGAAATGTGAGAATGTGAGGGTCCGCAGGCACCATACTTGCCTATATTTGTGGACCCATATATTAACCCTGTTGTGTAGGGGGTGCAGAGGTCATTTGAGGTCAGATGCTTGTAGGAACAAATGGCGAATGTTCACACCTGCATACTGAGCCATACTCGATGTGTGATCAAACTTTGGATTGCATGGTGAGATCCCTGATAGGAGCCAAAAACGATGCTGGAACCTGTTACATCTTAATAGATAATGGGCGAAAACGAGAAGGACAAGAAAGGAGTCGGGGGTCATGCACACATTAATTCAACAAATGTAGGTTCTATTGATATAGGGTAATTAGGCATAATATCGACAGCATGTGGTTCATATCCTCTGCAAAATTCTGCGCCTTGTTAAAATCATTACCTCAAAAATAGCAATTTCTGGAGATATCTTCAGATCGAATTTAGCATCAAATGTGGCAGCATTTTGCATCTAGCCCATCCTCCGTATGCGAAAATTTTCCAAATGGGAGGGGGGGGGGGCAGTGGCGGCGGAATCGGGGTGGGGGGCTTGGGGACTCAGCCCCCCCATGAAAAAGTTGAGGGGGCAAATGCATGATAAGCCCCCCCAATATTTACCAAGGCTCCGAAACGTGCATCTGCCCATTTTTCAATGCATACTTGTCGATCTGTCCGATGCACACGTATACTATATAGGTGTAATAATTTTAGTAAATGCTGGGGGGACCCTCGGCCCGTCCCCTGGCTATAGACCACATTGTCACCCCAACCGCGTCTTCACGCCCCGTGAAAAGTGGAAGCAGTGAGTGTGAGTACCGGTAAGCGCAACACAACTTCGTCTTAGGCCAATGACTTGCTTCATTTCAGCCAGTTCTCCAACATCCCCTTACTACACTCAAAAACGTCTTTGCGAGTACACTACGAGTAATAGCTTCTCTCTTAAAACACCATCGAATATACAAATTACAATGTTTTTACAGACTTTTACGTGCAATCTGAGAAATTGCAGGCTTGAGACCCATATTTTAGGGCTAGGTATTCGCAGCATAAAACACTCGGGAAGTGCCGTTTCCGGCCATCTGGGGGTTTGAAAAACCCAAAATTTTCTTGTACGCTCCGCGCCAACCGATGGTGGCGCTCCGCTTAGATAGTCTCTACACATAAGCCCCCCCCCCCAATAATTTTCCCGTTCCGCCGCGCCTGGAGGGGCACCCCCTCCCCTTAGACCCCTCCCCCAGGACGGCGATCCGTATCCACCTAAGTGCCCCCCATCAAATGCTGGTGCCCCCCCCAGACTGAAAAGTCTGGTGACGCCACTGGACGTGAAGTGATGCATTCATATTTAGGCTCTAATTAATGTTTGTAATTGGGTCTATACTCGCAAGGTTGTCATTTTAACTTGTTGTTGGGTTGCAAGGGGGGGGGGGGGGGGACGTACACCCTCATCCCTGGATTCAAAATTTATCAATGCATGTTCATTATGGTGAAGAGAAGTTATCAAATAATGAAAAGAGTAGGCTAACTAAATCACAGTCACGTGATGAAAACCATGCAGTTAACACGATACAAGATACATATACTAAACTAAGAACTTATGATTGTACATTGATCATACTTTTGTACATTGATCATACTAATGTACATTGATAATACTAATGTACATTGAGGATAATAATGTACATTGATGATACTAATGTACGTGATACTAATGTACATTGATCATATAGTGTACATAATATTGTACACTGATCATACTAGTGTACTAACAACATACTTTTGTACATTGAGCATGCGATTACATTGATCATAGTATTGTACATTGATCATACTATTGTAGCCATCATTGAACATACGTTTGTACATTGAACATACGATTGTACTAAACAACATACAATTGATGTCTGGTTGTGCGAGGTATACCTTGGAACCATTTTAAGCAGACTGTAGCTTCTAAATAATTTTACGAATTGTCGCCAGTAAAGAATATGATCAGGAGATCGAGATATGTCGGGAGTATTGCTAAGATGACATCATTTTCTGGCGGCAGTTTCTTGCGTTAGGCAGGAATCTATTAGCCTATACAAGGGATTTAGGACAATAGTATAGTATCACAAATCACTTATATAAATGAACAGATAATGCGTTTGAAGTTAACCCAAAAGGACGGAATATGTCCATGTTTAGTTATTTTCATATTATCATAGAATGCGATCTTGAACGGTATACCAATTGATCATAATCATGCTAGAAGGTATACAGGGGTATGCTATATGTGTTCACTCTCAGAATATTCTCAGATTCAGTTCGGTGCTCATGTACTCATCCATGAGTGACTTCTTGTGGTATCGCCAGCAGTGGTCTATAAAAGCGTTTTGATTCTGGTCCATACACTATTGCTTTAAAAGTATTTGTTTTTTAGTAAACTACCAATATAATCAACTTGAAGTGCAGTATGCATATACCTTATGATCGGATGACCTACTTAAATTATGGAGAGTGATATTTTACTATATATATGATCGAACGACATCGATACTTAACTTATGGTCAGTGTGCTTTACTATGTATATGATCGGACGACCTTAATACATGAAATATCATAGATTGAACTTTAATCCCCTCTCAGACTCTCAATTTTAAGAGCATACGTAAAGACTACATAATAGCTTGGCGTCTCGTGAATGTGGCTTCCAAATTGATTTGTACCATTAACCTCCATATTCCGTTGATTGATGAAGAGAACTGAAAAACGAATTAGAACGTACAAATGCTAACTAATCCCAGGGGATGTTTAATCTGATTTTAATAAGATATTGAATGATCCATTACCTCATATGCTACAATTGACGAGTTTGGCCATGTCTATACCTGATTGGTTAACTCAATAAAAGGGATATACTTGGAGGAGGTGGGAGTAAGGCATTTCTTATTCGTTATATGTATTCCTTGATATATATATTCTGACAGTGTACACAAAGAAAAAAACAGCCCTGCAGCAAAAGGTTACGCGTTCTTTTAAACATGCATAGCCTTGAATATAGTGTGCTATTTCGTTCATACGTTTGAGTATTTTTTGCTTTAAGTTTGATGAGTGTAAACGAATTTGTCAAGAAAAGTAAGAAGAGGTTTGATCAGGTTACAGTGCAGGGAGGAGTGACTCCATGGATTGTATCTCGCCTATGTCGTTTAAGTAGACTATAATCTTAAGTTTATCATGATTTTTTGGAATCATAACCACCTAAACCATAGGTTTTACAGCATGTTTTTACCAGACGTATTCACGTTCATTTATTGTGTTTACGTAATTATAACGTCAGTGTAACCCAGTATGTTGGCTATGACGTCATCACATGGATAAATTTCGATAGTTTTGTGGTACGTCTTATTATGACTCGACATCAATGAATATGCAAGTTGGGAGTCCCTCGGATTTATAGTTTATAAACGGAACGGTATATCTATCATGGGTTAATAACTGATATCTGGGACTGACCAAAGTTCTGGGTTCTCCAGCGTTTGGGACAATTTAGTGGGGCGCTAACATCTTTTACCGATCCAGGGGAAGAGTTTAAGGGAAAGGGTGGCCCCTCACCCTGTTTTAAAATGATGTTGAAGAATTTCCACCTGTCTATAGGTTGTACGGCACATACACTGGATTATCCCCCCCCCCCCAACAGACACACACACTATTTTAGAAACCTATAGTTAGAAACTTACAACCTTGTTTCTATACCGAGCACAATGTTATAGTATACTTAATATTGTGACAATGCGAAGAATTGGTTGAATCTTTCTGAAACGTTAATGTCTCGTGAAGTTGTTCAGGACATTTGACATTTGAAAAGTACAAGGGTAACGATCTGAAACCAAATTAAACATCTCATATGTACTTCCCTTCCAGCAATGACGTTCCCATGGGCAACGGTCTATAAAAGGAGGATTTTTTTTGTAGTGTAGATCTAAGTCAGATACTTGTTTACATGTCTTCGAGGATAAAGATAACGTTTCGGGAGAGAAATCATATTGCAATATTTGGAAGATCAAGAACTAAGAGAGCATATACCGCCAATATCATCGCAATGGAATGCGACGAATTCATAAATTTTTTAATTTAAAAAAAAACTAAATGACAAAACTTAAAAGAGTTTTCTTTTGCAAATTAAAGAAGAATTTACTCAAAGTGCATATATTTCTTACCATTCTGGCAGCGACTGCATGTCTCCATTACTGCTTAACTCTGCGTATACATGCATGCATGCATATAACCAAATTCAATACATGCATGCATATAACCAAATTCTAAACTACCGACGTTAACCCTATAGTATAAAACCGTCAACCGCCGACCGTGCTTCTTAATGTGGATGCGCATTGCTTAAACATGCGCATTCCATCTTACCTGATTTTAGTCGATACTGAAGAATCACCCCCCTACCCCATCGCCCACCCAATATTGGGGTGATAAGGACAATGTTGTTTCTAGGTGTCCGTAGACCTTTAAATAAATATCTGTCTGCGTTTCATTACTATTGAAAACTCACATAATTATATCTTGCTTCCTAGCAGATTTTCTCAAGCAAGTAGCATGTGCAATATCCCTTGTGAACGGTTATGAAGTATATTTCCCTGGTTCAGGAAAGGTGTTATTACTGGATAATTAAACAGACAATCTTAAAGCCGTGATGTAACGGATCTCATTAAATTTTTCGAGAACAGCTGACATGTCTCTCTCTCCAGAAAATTCATATCTTTAAAAAACAATATCATTGTGTAATTATTGGTTTGCCACGAGTGTGCACACACACAGGAGGGAACTGACGTCACTAGGGAATAGCTAGGTTGATTATATAAGATAAAATGTTTCCAATACTCAACGAAAATAATTAATGGTTATGTGTACACTTGAATATCCTTTAAGCAGTTTTAAAGATGCATTTGAAATAAAAATATTTGGATCATATTTGGGACCTTTATTTATATTTGACTGTGCAGTTTATGTTTGGTTCTGTTCGTAATGTATTAAACGGTTCACCGGCGCCACTGTATTCATTACTATTAATCCGTTAATTCTATGGAGGTAAATACATTTTGAGGAAAACACATCATTCGATGTAGATACTGTGTTTATCTATCAATCGGTAAACAGTATAGGAGTACCCTGGCAAACAGTCATACAGATAATCCCAGCGTGACTGGAACATGGATACACGTGTCTTTCTTCATGTCACTGCTTGTATCATGACGTCATTATTCGAAATGGCCGAAGTGTTATGTACAACTGAGTAACTCGGGGGGTTGGTTTTGGTAGATTTAGCCAAGTTCCTATAAAATGTCAGCGCGTGAGACTAATTCTGGATGATTTACTCTAGGGGTAGCAACGTTCGTTGACTATTTTCAGCATAAGTGTGTCAAATTCAGTTTGTGAGACACTAATTGACAATGAGTATCGATCGAAAGACATTTATTTCACTCAACAACCAACTAAAGTTTACCGTAATTTTACGAGTTGACATCACAAGTGTATTAGTTTCATCTTTGGTATATCTGAGTGCATTGATATACGAATGATATCGAATGGTTAAACAGAAAATACTATACAGAAAAAAATACTCATGCTCATCAGGCCCGAAGGAAGTGAAAGAGAAGGAGGCATTCTGGGTAAATAGGGGGTACAAGAGAAATATGGGATAACTTGTAATGTATACTATGATTTCATAATAAACAGTACTTAAGGGACAGTGAAGACTTAAAGAAGTGGGCCGGGTTGACATATACTCCCGCGGCCCCACTTGGCTCTCGACGCCACTGATGCAAATTACTATATACTGTAGACGTTAAATTAAAACCGTTAGACAGGTATTCGCTGATTGGTCGAAGTACTTCTTATCACACATAGTTATCTAATATTATCTATAGTTTTTATTTTGACGTCGGGGGAGGGGGTGGAAGGAACTATCCAGTTATGTGCATATGTTTCATGGCTAAGTCACTGAGTGACACCGTTAGTTGCAATCCACACAATATGTCTTTTCAAGTATAAGTACAAGTGAAATATAATTTCGAGTCGCATGGTAGTCTCCTTTTTTTTTCCGAATTTGACTTAGGTTTGAGATCCAAAACAAAAGAAAAGAAGAAAGATTTTCTACCAAAATTTTGACACTAGCAGTGTATAAAGGAAAAGAATATCAACCATAAAAAATGTCAACTGCCGAAAATCTCATCAGCGAAGGTTCCGAAGGTGATCGGACTACTTTACGAGATGCGTATGATAACATGTGAAACAGTTCAGTTTCACTTTGATCACCGTATTGGCAAATAATCATTGCAGGTTGCTAAAACACTCTAACCCAAAGCAATCTTCTTTACTGATAAAAATCGCTATACCATCTTACAACATGTAATGTCTCTCACTTTTTTTCTTTGGATGGCAGTAAACATTCTTCATCATTTAGGTTCAACACTTTCGCGCGTTTACGTCATTCCTCGTTCTCAATGGATCTCCCAATGTTTTTACCGCTGTATTTTCATCATAAAATGTCATTCGCGTTCATATGAACCTCGCTGAGGGGGGGGGGGGGGGGTTGGTCTCATCGCTCGCGGGTTCCCCACTAAAGTTATCTGGAAAATATCACTCTTTTCTGCCCCACAAAACATGCGTCGTCGCTTTTGCTTCATTTATGTTCTCAAGTTGAAAACCTTCAACTCCATCTAAATATAGACAATTTCGTGAGCAAATATAAGCTTCTTAAGATCTATTTCCCAAAAAGGAAATGGAACTAGACTATATGTCGTCACCGAAACACCCATAAACTTGTAAATGGTTATAACTTATACGCGAAGGATACCAATGTTGTATAACTTAGAAAGATGGATAGTTTTGTTTCAAGAGGTAAGAAATAATTACAAACCAATCAAGAGGATCTAAAAACCTACTTCTTTCTGATTCAAAACCTACAAACACGTCAATTAGGCTTTGCTAGGAAGAATACTCTCCTATCAGTAAAACCTGACATTTTGAAAGGGCCAAAAAAAATGATTTGTATAGAACGGGATTGTAACCAGTGACTTCGGAATTATAAGTCCTGCGTTCTGCCAACTAAACTGCCTGGCCCATAATTGGTGGTGAACCATTCATAACCATATCTTTGCATGAGTGTTCCATGCAAAACACTTCAATGCCTTGCATACCGTGTAAAATAATTGGTCCCACCCAGTTTAGTTCGATGCCAGTGGTGTGCGCAGGATTTCAAAGTTGAGGGCGCGGGATAGAATTCATAATTTCCCCCGGATTGATTAAGGTAGGGGCCTGAACCTTTTTGGATGGACCAGAGGCGAACCAAGAACTTTATAAAAGAGAGGATGCTGCCATGGTGTCACTGAAACCAACTTTGTAGGTGGGGGGGGGGGGTTAGGGGGTCCTCAGAAAAATAATTGAAACTTTAGACGTCAAGTGGTGCATTCTGAGGCACATTTGGACTATAAATTAGGTATATATGTAAGTACCTGTACACGCAAGGTTGGGGTAATGAATAGTTTTTGTGAAGTTGAAAAAATCGAGAAGTGGTGGTCTAATTCTTCCCCGGGTGAATGCAAACAATCCCCCGTCAGACACCCCCTCCCCTTAGATCCCTCCCCAGGACGGCGATCACTATATGTAAGTAGCATATCAATTAATAATGGGCCGGTCTAGGTGGAAAATGCCCAGGCCGGTTTTAAGACCCAGTCCACCCCTGTCTCGGGGACAGAACCTGTTAAGATACTATTTCTGATCATATTAACGCAAGGCATTTTACAAATTTTACAGGAAACTGCAATCATGTTAGAAATGTCTTTACCTATTTGGCATCAATCCTTACTTCACTATATCGGTTGTTATAGAATATGTAGGCTTATACCAAACCATCAGCTAATCGATTTTGGCATCTCCCTCGTCCCATTTGAGATGTCCAAATTTCTTGTTTTTTATATGTCAGACTGCCAATATTCTGGCTGTAATTTTATCAGGGCAATGTTCTCCAAAGAAGGTTTGACAAGTCAGTATTTACCTTTAACAGTCCCTGATCGATTGGACTCGCCTCTCCGTAAGAATCCTTATTTGCAGGTGTTGGATCTATTCATATCTTACTTCTCAAGGGACTTGAGGCTATCTTATACTAGAATTTGATGTGATTTTGATTATAAGGATGGTGGGGTTTGTTCAGAGCGATGTGAAAATGAAGGTTATAGAATTATCTTTAACCAAAAAACCTTATGTGTGTATTTGTAAATGGTTATGTGGTAATCACATGCAGCTATAAAGACAAAAAACAACATACATCCATCATTGTGTATTATTGTTAACGTTATTAAGGCGTTTCTTTAGACAATTTATTGTGCTTAATTACCTTAATTATACCGCACGCTACCTTTAAGATAGATACTGCGAATCCATGTCGGTCATCCCATTCACAAGTGCTAAGACTTTAGCTTTGGCTGTTATACTTAGTTGTTAAGTAGATGTTAACATTCCTGCTAGCGTGCCTCAGACTGTATACTGTACATGTCCTTAACAGTCAAAGTATTGATTCTCGTTAATTATCAAGTTTGTATGTTTCTTTCAAAATCACCGTGGTACTGCACTCGCCAAACCATCATCGCGATCGCATGGTCATAGTAATACGCTGGTATGCGAGGACTCACGCAAAGGGTTGCATGGGTCATTGAGTCATTAGATATAACACTGAGATGTAAAGACGTTCGTTATCCCACGTAATATCAGTGCATCTTTTCTTATAGAATGTTACTAACTATAATAATTATGCGTTACTTTTCTATGTCAAAAACAATATCGGTATTGAACTTAACTAATATAGTGAAATTCAAATATTTGGTCTGATCTCACTTGTGTATGTTTGAAAACTTTTTTGATTAAATTATCAGGTAAAAACTTACATGAACGTGACGTACTTTGAAAAATAAGTTAATGGAAAGTCATTTTTGCCTGAAGGGAATTCGGATGCAAGCATAGTAGGCTACTTACATCCACCCTCTGTTACCGTACAGTAGTATATATAAAGAAGTCTGCAACCAATCTAAGTTGACGATGGAGTATGCCGAAGGGTTTTTGGTTCAATATACCACACATCTACATGCACGAGCATGTAACTATATTACATTATTCTATATATAACATTGAGGCGAACAAATAATTCAGGTATTACTCTCCATTAATGTTCCCCTGAAATTGACCGATTCAGTAGTGCGAATAGACAACAGACGGTCGAGCGTGTGTGAGTGCCGGAATTCATAACACATTACACACATTACACACACAACACAGGACAGCACAGTAGCTATCTGACTTATAGAAGATGAATAACACAAAAACAAATATGGTAATGCAAAATAATACATGATAATCCAGCCATCTTACTTACAGACGATTCATTACACAGTACAAAAAGTACAGTAGCTATCTGACTTACAGAAGATAACTAACACAAAAGCATATGTGGGAATACACAATAATACATATAGGCCTATAATAATCTATCAATCTTACAGACGATTCATACCACAGTACACACAGCACAGTAGCTATCTGACTTACCGAAGATAACATACAAAAACATATTTGGGAATACACAATAATACATATAGGCCTATAATAATCTATCCATCTTACATACGATTCATAACACAGTACACACATCACAGTAGCTATCTGACCTATAGAAGATAACTAAAACAATATGGTAATGCAAAATAATACATAATAATCTAGCCATCTCACTTACTGGCGATTCATAACACAGTACACACACAGTACAGTAGCTATCTGACTTACAGAAGATAACTAACACAAAAACATACGTGGTAATGCAAAATAATACATAATAATCTAGCCATCTTACTAACAGACGATTCATTACACAGTGTACACATAGTACAGTAGCTATCTGACTTATACAGAAGATAACTAACACAAAAACATATGTGGGAATACACAATAATACATATAATAATCTAGCCAGCTTACAAAAGATTCATAACACAGTACATATATTTACAGGGCATATAATTGTAATTGGTTATTTGAATATAACACGTGATAATATATGCACATGAAAAACTTATATTTTCCCCAATAATTATTATATTTCCATCTTGTCATGGGAGTAGAAGAATGTCCTCAAGTTTTGAGGCCCGTAGAATGTATACACAATTTTCCTGTTGCACGCAAGATTAAAGTTGTGCCCACTCCTGTTTTTAACTATTTGAGGTATCATTCAGATTATGGCAAAGATAACTCAGCGTGAATTGTGTGTGTGGGTGTGTGCAAACGGATCACTGGCGTATAAGCAAAGGTTATCAAGTTACCTCGAACCGTCATTGTTCGTTATTTTTGACCTAGCTATTTGTTTTCAAGTTGTGACTAATTAAACGTTTTCCTGTTTACCCGAATTTCATAGATCTTTGGTTGTTCGTTACTTCTCATGCAGGAAAGTGGGAAATCGTGTCAACTTGCTGAAAATTTTTTATTACATTTAAAGACAAAAGCATGTAAATAAAACAACATTTGTTTTTTTATTCTTAGTCGAAATTGTAAACTTCACTTTACACACGAAATTTTGCAGATCATCACGTTTTACCACACGAGAAATGGTTTTGTGTATTATGGGGGTAATTTGAGTAAGTCAGAGACGGTATTTCTGACAGGTTCACTCGTAATATAGGCAGTGTATAGAGGATAAATTTTAGTTCAAATATACAGGACCTGAATCACAAGTGACAGTCTATAGTATCTAGGTTACAAGTATTTACATATCAAATAAGACAGGCGTAGTTCGATTAATGATGAATTGAAATCAATTCTGCCAATTGATTCTAAAAATTGCTCCGTCTCTGAATTTTGACATAATATATGGTTTTCACGGTATAGCTCGCTATGTATAGGGGTAACTGAAAATTGCATTTCACCTTACAAGATAAATATGTATGGTTCAGAATGGCGTTATATTCTGCTGTGTATGTGTAAGTGTGTGAGTTTGTGTGGGTTTAATACACTCTTAAAGAATGAGCTATATGGGTTGTACCAAAAATTGTTTGGATATTCCCCCAAAATATTCGAACCGACACAGATACCAAGATGAATTATTATAGAGAATTTGTAAGAGTTTTAGACGGTAACGTCGATTCCAAAAATATAAACGATTAAAGAGATATTCCGGTTACCGACATTGTGACACTTGACTGGCCAAAAACAAATTCACACTGTTAGTCCAGAACCTCGCCTCACTATCTTTCCCCTAACTCAAGATATGGTTGATTGAAATTTGATTGGAACCTCTTTTAACGGGATAAACCCTCGATTCTTTCCATGGATTGGATCACAGTATTTGGTCTGTGATGTCATAACGGATAACTTCTTCAAAGCTTTACCCTTCTGTTATAATCTTCTTGTTGACTTCTCATTTGGAATGTTTGCTTAGACGTCCCTATTTGCTTAGACGTTCCTGTTCTCTGTACTTTTAGAATTTAATTGATATGCAACTTTTTCTGTAGAAATATTATTTTTATTCTGTGAATTTTTTTTAATAATTAAATATTATAAATCAAAACAGAAACATTTTCAGCTAATTTACCGTGATGACATCTTTCACTTTCTTGATGCCAGAAGGATTCACCATGGGGTACCTTCTCAACAAGTGTGAAGAAAATCTGTCCAGCTGTTTAAGAGTTTTTTACACAAAATTGAACATGCCCACACACAGACACACACACCCACACGCTCAACCCCTGACACACCCCCCCCCCCTCCCTCACACACGGACATGTTTGAACCCTCCCTCAGTCATCGACTCTAGGTCACCCTGGGGTACCCCACCATGGCTTACCCCTGAGAGTAGCTACTTTGGAAAATTAACCGTTACCATGGCAACTGACATAGCCGTATATGGCCCAACTGGCAAAAGAACTACAATATATACTCCCTATGCATGGGAACGATGAGATTATAAATGATTAAAGACATATATTCCCAACCACGCGCAGAAAATCTAGTGCGGATGAAAAACGCACTGTGATTAACCGACTGCGTCTTTAGTTTATAATGAGGCCCGTCAAGTTGTACCCGATTCAGTTTGTTTTTTGAAGTTCATTTGTTAGCAACGCGGCGATGTTGTCATTTATACGATTATGTTAGTTTGGGTAAGACTGCTATGGTACGACTGTCTTTATATGTAATAAATACACGACTCATTAGTAAAATAATGTCATGCATGTTATAGTGTCATGCATGTAAATAAAACAATTGTACAACATGTTGTAAAGTTTGCGTATTGCCTTTTGCATAACACGTATTTATTCGTCGCAACATTTCACTCTCTGTATTTAATGATTACGTAAAATATTAGAACCTTCTATCGTTGCAAACAATAACAACGGCGACGGTTTTATTAGGTACCTCAGGGATGTATCACTTTACATAGCATACTTAAGACTCCACGAGTACCCGCTAAGGTTCCAAAGAGGATCACTGAAGTGGTTTAGTGAGCTCTCAACCACAATTGGTGATGTCTAATTTGATCTAAATAAACCATAACAGTCAATGGAACGTATTTTTGTTCCTCTCAGGGGGGAGCGAGTAGGGGTGTGAGGGTCGAAGGGGTGTAAGGGCTGGGATGTACTGCAGTCTGGACATTCTCATCGAATCACTTGGCTTGGACTTAACTATGAACTTTAGTACATGCACCAATTTCGCAGTTCCCACAAAGCGTCACAATTTTGTCAAGTTGGGCAAACAAATTCTTCCCAGTCAATTTGGAAGTTTTCCAATATTTGCCTCTTAGATAAACCAATGGTATATTTGCTTATGTTTACTGCTAAACATTGCACACCAGTAACGGCAAAATGTCCTATAACTGCATGTTTTGAAATACAACTGTAATTTTGTTTTATATACGGTACTTATCAAAAATAATTAACCTTCATATTGGAAAATTCTTTCGTTGTAATGTTTATAACGTAGGCCTAATTCTTACACGGTTATTTTTTTTTAATATAATTAATATCGTAATACTTAACAGGTTTTTACTGACATAAAAAAATGAAACCGAAAGAGCGACCCCAGTTTTATCGTTATTATGCCATTCAATGCATGTTATTGATATTGATAAGGTAGGTGTTGATGCTACTCTGAATACATGGTTACATACGAACGAGGAGTTGAATGGGAAAGGGGGGGGGGGGCAGAATGACACGCTGTGCAAAACTTATCACCCATCCCAATCCGTGTGAAATAGAAAATTAAAAAAAAAAGATTAATGATTGAAAAAAGGCATTCAGGAAAAAAACAACAAATAACATCAACAAAAAAACACGGAAAACAAACTACCTCATACAACATTCCCTTATCAGCCTGACTCAACATGGGCTTAGGATGCTGAGGTAAGGTTCCCCTTGAACCTCACCCTTCCTTTCCTCATACCCCCTTCCATCGGAATACTCTGATTATACTTCACTTGTGTTGTCTAGTAAGTTTGCTACCCTTACGAGTTATATAAGGTTTGTTCTTGTCCAATTCAGTTAGAGTTAAACAGCGGCTGTAGTTAGTTTCAACCATTAATCACAATAACTAAATCACAATTCTGCCTCATATCATCCACAGTATATTAAGATGTACCTCTACAATGTTAGTGCGGTAGGTATGTTACCCGAACTACAATGAATATCTAAAGCACAACATACCCCCCCTCCCTCCCCCTCATCCCCCACCACCCGTCGGTGTCGATGTTAGTTTTGAATAGCAATATACTTTTAGACAGATTATAAGTAAATAATTCATCTAACTGACAAATAATTATTCGATCAAGCGTATTGTGGGGAGAGACGTTTAACTGCAAAACACAATCCACTGCCTCTAAGCTCCAGACTACATCGTAGCTATCACATCAGACGTTGGAACCCCTAGCATCTGGAAGGTCGTGGGTTTAAGCGTTAGCCAGCTAACATAAGGAGGCTTCTCATCCAGGAAAAAGTCATATGATTTTCTCATCTAAAATGGTCTTCCAAATGGTAAAATGTTCAAAATGAGCTTAACCTCGAATACCCGTGCACCCGACGTGCAAGTGAAAATTACACACCATTAGGTTCAGTGGCGGAGATTTCTTGTCAGAAGTGGGGGGGGTTGCAGGCCATTGATGAAATAAAAAGTCATAACTGCTGGCTCACTATCTAAATGGAGCGCCACCATAAGTTGGCGCGAAGTGCACAAAAATTTTTTGGCAAATATTGCCTCCCAGATTGCAGTAAATGGCACTGCCCAGGCCTTGAAAAGCTGGATTTAACCAGGGGTGTATGCAGGATTTTCTAATCCAGGGGGCGCGTATTACTATCTAAGCGGAGCGCCACCATTGGTTGGCGCGCAGCGTACAGCGTACAAGAAAATTTATGGTTTTGGTACCCCCAGATCACCGGAAATGGCACTTGAAATGGCTTGAAACTGACCAACCATATGTACACTTTTGCCTGACAACCAAGTTTTTTTCCAAATACTTTTCTTCTCATCTATAACCTTTTTGAAGATTGTCACCAGTCACACATCATGTTCGACTTCATCACATATCCTGTGGATCATTGCTTTTGTAGGTGATTCTTCATCGCGGCCCACAATATCCGTCAGCCCCACTGTTCAGAATTTGAAAATTCACAATTCTCGTGAATAAATTCACTTCAAAACATACCCATAATGTTGCACAAAATATCATCTATGGACAACCGATATAGAAAAACCTCCTTCAAACCCTAACAGACGAGTCAAAATTGCACGAGTATGATGAAGTATGATGAAGAATGTTGGTTAGGGAATTTTCGAAAATTCAGACGGCTACTAAAAAATTTCGTTGAAGGAAATAAAAATATACCAGATATTTCCGAAACCGAACACTACACACATCGACAGTTTTGACCATGGGCGCAGATCAGTCTTGGATAATGGTGGGGACGCGTGTCTGTTCTATGACACTATCTAAGCGGAGCGCGACCATGGGTTCGCGCGTATGGAAAGCCATTTTAACATTTAATCGGGAATTTCAGATATCTTAAATTGTTTCTTATTTTAGATATCTCGAATTCAATTTCAGATATCTAAAATTAAATTCGAGATATCTGAAATTTTATTTCAGATATCTGAAATTGAATTCGAGATATCTAAAATAGATTTCGAGATATCTGAAATTCTAATTCAGATATCTGAAATTGAATTCGAGATATCTGAAATTGAATTCGAGATATCCGAAATTGAATTCGAGATATCTGAAATTCTATTTCAGATATCTGAAATTGAATTCGAGATATCTGAAATTGAATTCGAGATATCTGAAATTGAATTCAAGATATCTGCAAATCTAATTCGAGATATCTGAAATTTAATTCGAGATATCTGCAATTGAATTCGAGATATCTGTAATCCATATGCAGAAATTCCCGATTAAATGTTAAAATGGCACGTATGGAGAGCCATTTTAACATTTAATCGGGTATTTTCAGATATCTGTAATTGAATTCGAGATATCTGAAATTCTATTTCAGATATCTGAAATTGAATTCGAGATATCTGAAATAGAATTCGAGATATCTGAAATTGAATTCGAGATATCCGAAATTGAATTCGAGATATCTGAAATTCTATTTCAGATATCTGAAATTGAATTCGAGATATCTGAAATTGAATTCGAGATATCTAAAATTCTATTTCAGATATCTGAAATTGAATTCGAGATATCTGAAATTGAATTCGAGATATCTGAAATTGAATTCGAGATATCTGAAAATGAATTCAAGATATCTCGAATTCAATTTCAGATATCTGAATTTCCCTTGTATTTCGAGATACCTGAAATTGATTTTAAGATATCTGCAATTATTTGTAGATATCTTAAATAAATTGGAGATATCTGTAATTTAATTTGAGATATCTGAAATTATTTCGAGATATCTGAAATTCCTTATTAAATGTTAAAACGGCTTTCCATACGCGCGTAGCGTACGATTTGTTTGGGCAAATATACCTCCCAGATCGCCGGAAATAACACTTCCCAGACCTAATGATGCTCCTAAACCTCCTTAAGTTTTAGATCTCATTGCTTAGAAATTTAGTTTGGAGAAATACATGGGCGTCTGCAGAAAGAAAATCAGGGGACAAATAATCCAAGTAGACTTTTGTATATACGATGGGTCTGGGGTCCTCTCCCAGAAAACAAATATAGACTGCCGCAAATGCGATTTCCGTCCTATATTTAACAACTGTGGATAAAATACAATAAAATGAGAACTGCTGCATGTCATTTGCACAATGCTGGATCAAACTGCGCCAAAGTTCCATACAGGGGAACTTGAAATGCAAAGACAAATTGGCGGGGACACGGTATATCATGTCCCCACTACTGAAAAAGTTGGTGGGGACGCGTCCCGCTGTCCTCACCAGGATCTGCGCCCATGGTTTGGAGGCTGTTTATCGTGGAACGCCATTTTCATGCTCACTGATATAATGTGATATCTGCTGTTTGCTTTACAAATTCGAATAATTTTGTCACTGTTCCTCTTCCTCTTCCCGTTTTCTTGCCGTATTTTCTACTCCATCCTTTGGTCCTTTTCTCTCTTTCTTCTTTTTCTTTTCCTTCCTTCACCTCGTTGAAGTTGGCAAGTGTATACAGTTCCAAAGCTATTCAACAGCAACAAAACGTTATTTTGTGTATTTATGTTGTGGGGTGAAGTTAGCGCTATGAGCTACAAGTTCCAATGCGCAAGGTGGGGGAAAGGGGCTAGAAATAATGTGTCGGTCAATTCTAACTCGGTTTTCGGTCGTTAATTGTTGATGTAGCCTACCAGGTAAAAGGTTGAAATGACTTTAACAATTTCAAATTTAATAATTTGATTTATTATGCCATTTGGAGCACATAACATAGGCTATAACAGAACATTACTGGCAAAAACTAGGGGGGGTTGATTGTGTGGGCCAACCCCCCTCTTCAAAAAGTGGGGGGGGGGTTAAAACCCCCCAACCCCCCTATTTCTCCGCCACTGATTAGGTTCCCTCGTTCATGTATGACTCCGTTAACTAACTGCCTTACGGACCGCCGATATGACTTCACTTCACCACAGACACGGGACATAACCAGTTTTTAACTGTATGCAGTAAATGAGAGAAAGCTATAGTGAATACACAGTAAGTAATTTCCTATATGCCTTTTTTCCCTAGGTTAATTCCATCTGCACTCCTTACCCGTCCACCACCCACGGCACTCTCTCCCCGCCTTCGTTAGGACACCATACGTGCGATTTTTGCAAGGCCCCACTTGATATCTCACCTCAATGTTTATTCCTCTCTCTGTGATGATATGAGAATCTCCGTATTATTTTGAGTTTGCTACATTTACTCACCCTCTTGAGACACTTGAGAAAGTCAAATAAACCGTGTAGATTTAATAAAGTCGAAAGATTATTATTGAGAATTTGTGAAGCCTTAGTCTCATCCTTCAACTATACACCAACATGTCATACCATCGTTTCAGGAATCGAGGACAAAGGTTATTATTAACAACATGACAAGCCTGCATCAGCACTTCAAATTACGAAGTTTTTGAAGTCTATAATGCTATAAGCGATGTCTGGATTAAGGCATTAAATGAAATCTATGCGCTTATTGTTGACAGGTAGTTACATTTACGAACCGTACATCCAATATATATGGAAGTAACCAAAAGTAAGATAAGAAACTACAAACATTCGATAGCTTTTCACAGGGTAGGTTTTTGTAACTGATTTTATGTAAGGAATCGTGGATATTGTCAGGGTATGCACTAAGGCATTAACATATGTCAGCCTTATGTAAAGCTGTGTACATATATTTGTATCTGATCCAGAGTTTCGCAAGGTTTGCATGCCATGAGATTAAACTATACGAATGATGTGATTCTTGAACAGCAGCAACTTCCTTTTTAGTTCAAGGCCAGAAAATGTTTAAAGTGTTGATGATTTTAGATGCATCATGCTAAATGTACCTAAAACAGCAACGAATGAATGAAACACTGCATGACGTCATAGGCTGCAGGAGTCGGTTGTATCAGTGGGGAGAAGTGGGGTTGGGGAGGATGGAGGATGATGTTAAAAACTCGACAGGGCAGACTGTGACTACCGACAAAATGGATCCCCCCGCCCCCCCCCCGCCCCCCCGGTTCCAATCTAAACTCTGCTACACCATTGTTTTATTACAAATTATCTTCTGCAACTTGTTTAAACATGTTATTTAGTAACCACTACATGGTTACAGTTAAATAGTTAAGGTTGAAGGTTTACACTTAAAGTGTTTGTGTAAAGTCAAGGCCTTCTCACAATACTTTACAATAGTACACTCCTGGTCATTGGCAACTTGTCACACCCACGCACCCAAGTGTGCACACTTCACATGGTGCCTCCCGGCGCAATAGCGATGTGCGGTATACATCTACGTGTCTCCTAGATGACTTCTCGTAATGTCCACCAAAAAACCGACGTATGGATAGTATATTTGTATACTTGTAAGTACACTTATAAGTTACCTCGCAGGTGTCCATTTATACACCTATAGGTGAAGAGAGGCAATGGAGATAAAGCGCCACAAGGTAAAAGGCCATTTCTGACCAGGACCCGTAATCCTAAGATGGCAATTCCTTTGCTTTTCCATATGACTAGAGTGCACACGGTTAGGTAGAATATAAGCATACTTCTTGTGAAGAATATACTAAATGTGTCTGATAAAGATGATTTTACATCTTCTGATCAGGGCCGCAATCACGAATACTTCAGCTCAGCCACCTCCCCTTAGACTGACAGACAACAATAATACACAAATATTCCTAGTGTTATCTAGGTACAAGCTATATAAACAGTTGCAAATTCTTCACGTTGTATCAAAAGGTGCAAGTTTATGTGACAATTTTGCATCTGAACACTTCCATTGTACCAAACTTGGTGCAGATCCCACTCCCCAAGCCCCTCCCCTGACCATTTAACATCTTACCTCCACCCCACCCCCCCCCCCCCCCAAATATAAATTGTTGCGTCCCTGCTTCTGGTGTCGTGTCTGTCTGTTAGGGTATAAGTGTTTATCCTCATAGCATGTGTGATTGTTGTCTTTTCTGTATACGTTTCATACATACTTGGTAAACCACTGTTTACATTCAATACGTAATTATCATCGTTGTTTCGCTAACTCAAATGATTTCATAGATCAATTGAAGGTTGATGCTCGTTTTCTTTTCATTTTATCTTGTTGTTGTTGTTGTTGTTGTTACTGTCAAGTCGGCTCACTAACTAACATTTCCCATGTTTTTGATGTCCTATGTCATTTTTGTCCTTCGCTTATTTCGTCTCTTCGTGTCAAATATTGATACTTGATATAACTATGAAACAAGAAGGTCACTCGTAAAGGACAAGAGTCCACAGGAAATCGATAAATTTGGATTTAACCTACTATTGAAGGAATGTAGTAGGCCTAATTCAGTTTGAGACCGTCATCATCGAGGCGTCCGCGAAACTTAAAGGGATAGTATTGAACTGTACCATTTCGAAATCTGAAAACAACTTTCTTGAAGATATGTCCGTATCAATGAGAACGGTAACTTTGGTAATAGCCACACAAAAATTATGTATCTTTGCACTTGGGGTAAGACAACAGGTAATCCGAGGAACTGAGCCTCATTTTCCATCTCTCTGTCTCTCTCCTCGTGTTCGTATGTATATGGGCAAAACTTGGGGAGGGTGGGGGGGGGGGGTGTCTTGAACTTGATTAATCGAAATATCCCTTAACTATCAGGGAATCAATTCTGCTTAACACTATAATCAAGCTCTATACATAAACAATGCAACTTATATACTAAAGTACACTTTTAGTAAAATATTTGTAATCGTATGTAAATGCGATGTTCTGGAATATGAACTGTTGAACTGGTATACAGTTTCACTTTAATATATCAAATAATGTTGGCATTCGAAAAACGACAGTCTAGGTCAAGCATACGTATTCGAAGAGAAGATATTTGGGGGAGGAAATACAATTAATAATAACTTTAGATTAGTAGATGTACAACCAAGGACTAAAAAAGTCCTAACAGTGACCGACTTGCTTATTACGTGACCCAATAAAAGCATGAGACGAAAACAGTAAGAATGGTACCGAGGGATTACAACTCCATTAGTACAATCTTTAGATTCGTGACGCTCAACTTAATCTGTTCTTTAAAGCAGCTTATACTATAACAGCATACTTTCATGATAAGTTTTATATATATATATATTGTCAGCACGTTTTTCCTTTCTCGTAATAATCTCTCTCTAAAGAACCAAAAATTAATTATTAATTATTATTATGATTATTAAAGCGACATTGAGTCTCCATGGGTTACCGGTTTGTTTTAGACTGATTTTCAAATAAAGTATAGTTCGAGTTACGGTTTCAAAACCCCAAAGTGCAACAATTGGACAGATGGCTTATAAAATAATGAAGGTTTTGTGGCAACTTGTGTGATGATATGTTTGTTTTTATAAATTAACATGTTGTGCTTGTCTTTAACCATAGTAAAGGTAACGGCAGTTTGATTATTAACTAATTACAGACTATTTGGATTAGAGGAAATAGGATTCGTACATCATTGTATGACGGAAGTTGAACTTACTTAACTTTGGTTTCTTATATAAGTACTTAACGTAGTTGTATTCTTGCCTTAACATAGGCCGCGAAATATTAACGTATGTGAGCAAGCCGCTCTTAAGCCAGTCACATGAATACCTGTTTTTGCTTTAACATTCAGAATTTGAACGACATTCAATTAATCGTACTTTCCGTCAAAACTCGTAAGCAGTAATTGCATTTACGTCAGCAACTAATTTACTGTTCGAACGACTTGGAGCAAGTTGTTATTCTCGAGACCGTATCTGTGTAAAGTTGTTTTTTTACAACAGTCTTCCTTAAGTTCCGTTGTCCGAACGACTTGAAGATAGTTTCAATTTTCACTGGAACGATATATGATCTTCATTTTGCCAACCCCTGCCTGCTTTCATTGTAATAAACTGATTTCTAACGACTTTCTGCGATACGTATACCTCCAGTACGGCATTTATTTTTTAAATCGCCCTTCCCATACGTCAGGACAAATACTTCAATAAGTCGCACATCACCCCAAATCCAATTCGAACCTTTCATTTATAAAGTAAATACTCGAACGCTCTGAATTTGCCTTCTTTTTCTTCAAAATGTGCAAGACAACAACAATTTTGTATTGTTACTAAATCACGTGCATACCACTTTCAAATTAACATGTGATAAAAAAGAGAGTAACATATATACAGGGACGTTTATTTGAGGCTGCGAGGGGGTGGTGGTGTCACAGCCCCAGTGAAAATCAAAAGTCTTTTCCAAAATTGGAACCAAATTCAGCGTGATCTTATACAGTGAAAGTAAGAGTAATAAAAGAAAATAAAAACAAAAGGAAAGCAACATCGTTCCCTCTGTTCCTCCCTTACGTCTATACATCCCCATGTTTGGATAATATTAGGATAAGAAAATGCTACAGCGTGCGGGGACTTTGCCCCGCCCCCTGTACTCTCAGCCAATACCACTTGCTCTTCCACTGAAACGGTAGTCGGTCGCGCAATCGCTCTACATAAGTGATGACTGCATGCACGCTCCTGAGTGTATGCAGAATAGACCCCAAAACGGTGGTTAGTTTTGCGATGTGTTTAAATGTCAAAGGCTATACCTTTCGTTGCACTGTAAATAGTGCAATGCAATATAAATATCATATCACAGATCTTGTGCTAATGAAAGTGTTAAAAACTCCAACTGTTACTTAAAGAAAGAAAGAAAAGAAAAGAAAACAGCTACATGAAGTTCTTACCAATATATATGCTAATAGTAATATCTTTACAAATTATACAAATTAAGAATTGGTTTATTATATATTTCCTTAATCAATAGAGCCCTTCAAATGTTATCTATAATATCTACGAATATATCGATATACTATTGCGTATACATATTGACTATGAAATATTTCCATCTGTTTTCTACATCATGTTCTTTCTCATATTAATGTAGCCACTTATGATATTACATTTAATATACATGTTCGGTTGTTGTCAGAAACTTTGTTTCATACAAAAATACTGACTGGTTATGCTTCAGATAAATTCAGCGCCAAGTGGTTTAAGTTACAACTATATACAGCGACCCCTTCACGCACCAGTTTTAAATGGGGGAGGGGGGGGGGCTAAGATGTATTGTATCGATTGGCAGGGGTATCCGTATATGCCAAATGGTGCTATTTGACAAGTTTTGAAACAGTATTGAAGAATTTCTGCAACTTGTCTGATTCAACGTTGTGTTTGTGTACTGCACACTAGCAATTATTGTGTAATGTGCTGTGTTGGTGAGGGGTAGTGGGGTGGTGTTGAGAACCCTTAAACCATTTTCTAGGAGGGCTCCAGGCCCCCTCTCCCAGAAGTTACTGCTTCCGCGACTTTTCTATGTTCTCATGCAAACAAGAAGGCAACCATATTATAATATGTCCTATACGCATTGATTAAGTCAGCGGAATATCTAAAACCAACTGTTGAATTTGGAGTCATCATCATTTCCAGACTACTTTCGTTTAATTGTCTAGAACATTTCAGATTTTGTTTAAAAAATGTTAATTATTAACCGTACTTTTTCAAGTTCACTGTATTATATGTTTTGCATTAAGGAGTTGAAGTTTGAATATAGTATTTGACGTCAATTCTATAAGGTAAGTTATAAGTGCGTCCTAATGACGTTAATTAAAGTCGTTTCTGGGTGATATCTTGACAATATCGGTTGAAAACTGCCAACCCATTCAACTGCCCATGGCAACGTGAAAATGTTATGTAATAACGTTGCGGTGTTCCATACCGGTTTGATGATGTTGAAGTGATAATGAGCAACTTTTTATATAGTAGCCACACATGTACTTTTAACTATATTACTTTCGGAATTTCTTAATCAACCCGAACTGACATCAAATAAAAGACTCGTGAAAGCGATATAATTATATATATTATATATATAAATATATATATATATATATATATATATATATATAAATATATATATATAAATATATATATATATATATATTTATATATATATATATATAATATATATATATACACATACATACATATATTTATATATATATATATATATAAATATATATATTTATATATATATATATATATATATATATATATATATATATATATATATATATATATATATATATATATATATATATATATATATATTTATTTATGATCATGTCATTGCGTCATAAGAGCAATCCCCAGAGTTCCATTAGGGGCCCCGTCTTCAGCTACTATATATCCTGAATGGTCACAGATGGGTGGTGTCGACTTCATGAATTGCGTCACCGACTATATATTCTGTAAATAAAACAGGAATATGCTTCAAAGGATCGAAAGAGATATCTGGCATCGGTAGTTTTAAGTATGCAGCTTTAATAATTATACACCAGGAGGTAAATTAAACCTAATTTGTAAGCATATCCATACATGTATAATACAAATAATGCCAATAGTGGAATTTGGCTGAGTCGTCTATACATCAAATTGTGTGACAGTAAGTAAACCATGACGTGAGTTAACACTTTTACGAGAGCAACGTACCTTTAGTTAATTTCTGGAACAGGGCAACAAGTATTTGAAGATAAAAAAATGCGTTGCACGTACTATTGAAAGCGCGTAACATCTTCTTCGTTGCAAAAAAGAAGACACACACTAAAAAAATCGTGTTTTGTGATGACGCGCGAGTTTAACATGCCACGCCTTTATTGAAGACTTAGGTTAGGATTAAAGGTGTGATATGGATAATCACAACAACCGACATCTTGTTCAAAGTTGATGATCAAGTTTATGAACATTAGAACACGTCTTTTACTGCATTTTAGGCAATGGTAAAGCCTAAAAAAGACGAGGGGGGGGGGGGTGGGGTGGGGGGGAGGAGAAGAATCGACTAGAAAGTTTATTATAAGTAACGTATCTGCTGCGATGAGAATGTGAAATTATATTTACACAGAATCTAGTTCGGTTAAGTCCATTTTGAAGGTATTTATATCGATGATTTCATTTTGGTAGTGTTTTCACACGCCTTCCATATTGATTTAGTTAGCTTGAATCCTGACATGTTTATATAGTACCTGCTATCTCCTCAACTCTCGATAACCTCTCTGTAGCTTTAAGTACGGTAAACCTTAGTCTGATACCAATGTGTCCTGCGGTCAATATTCTTCTCTCAAACTTCAGGATTATGTACCGCTACTGGTGGCAGAGGTGGGATTGGTTTACCTTAACTTACTCTAGTTTGGTATAGTCTACTTTAATGGTATGAATGTTGTTATCTCATCGCTTCCATACTGAGGATGAAATATTGTATTTCCTTTGCCAGTTGGGCTGTGTACAGCTATGTTAGTCGCCATAGCAACAACTGCCATGGTAGTGGTTAATTTTCATCAATAGCTACTCTCGGGAGGAGGGGGTCACCCATGGTGGGGTACCCAGAGTGACCGGAAGTCTATAACTTAGGAAGGGGTGTTAGGAGTGTGCGTGGGCGGGTGCATTGTGTGTGTACAATTTTGTGTCCGACTCCTAAACGGCAGGTGGAGTCTTGTGTCTCACGGCCCTCCCTCTCCCCTTTCTGAATCCACAAAGGTCAGAGGACAAATTAAGTGGAACAACATTTAATTGAAATGTAACCTTCAAAGATATAACGATAATGTCATGTGCTTTTAAAATATGCAGTTGCCACGGTAACTGAAGTCAAAGGTCACGTGATATAAGGTCAAAAGTATATTTTTAGTAAAGTTTTGCTGGCGATGAGATATCCAACTCCATGGATTGCCCTCTTGATGGTATATTTTCACATGCATTCTATTTATTTAGTGTGGTACTTGTGTTGTTCCTGTATAATCCGTATTTGCTCCTGGGGCTGCCCATGATCTCTTTGTAGCGTTTAAAGTGCATTAAACTCTCGTATACTGTCCGTGTTCCAATTTTAGCTTAGATTTGACATAATCCTGACACAAAAGTGTCCTGCGTCTGATGTTTTCTTTTATCTTTATTTATCTCGATCTTCAGGATTGTGTTTTTGGTGACAGCGGTGGGAGTGGGTCGCACCAACATAATCATGGTAATACAATGCGCAAATAACAATTTGTGAATACTAAAACATATCAATATCTCTGTATATGGAAAATGATTGGTTTAGAATGTTAAACGATATTCGCGACAGAGGGAGACCAATCCATGTAATCCCTATTCCCCTTGAAACGGACATCTGTCCCTAAAGTATATTACCAAGGCGCCGTCTCGTTTTGGTATATCCGCTTTCGCCCAAGAAGTAAAAATTTTCGAAATGTTCTATTAAGTACTGAACAAATGGGGTTTGATATCAGTTTTCTCCTCTATCGGTATGAGATCTTTCCATCAGCAGATTTTTTTCTAAAGTATAAAATAGGCTCGTTGTTAAATGTTTTCAGCAAGAAATGTTTAAAAGAATTAGAATTACAAATTCTTTTTGTCATGATTACATCATTCATGTTGTTTGACAGTTTCGTTTAAATTATCCACTTAATCGAGCTTTGCTATACTTAATACAAGGCGACATTTTTAAAGCTTTCCGCTATTTAAATAATACTTCACAGTTTCCGATATCCAAATATCTTCTCTCGTTACAGCCTCCATTATTTATTTCCTTTGATTTTATTTTCAAGAAGAATTCCCCAAACTTCTCTCATGGACAATTTTACAAAGAACACGTAGATTTTTTTCTGACATCTTCCATTATCATATTGTTTTAAATAGGTAATACAAGCTTCTACAGTAATACTATTGATAAACAAATCATCCTCCATCAATCCTCCTATCGTATGAGGCTGGCGAGGAAGATTGATATTAAAGAAGTATAGTAAGTTTGAAGAGAAAATAACGCTCATTTTAGGTAGTAGTTACAGGATACGTAAGACATCGATTAATTAATTTTACCTGTCTCACCGATGATGGATGGATATTATATTATATCAGATGAGCTAATAACTTTCCTTGGGCCCGGAGGAGTGGGGGGAGGGGGAGGGGAAGGGTGATGAGACCACCTAAGAAAAAAATTGACGATATTCTTTTCCTTTGAAACGCACTCAAATACTACAGCTACAATACGAGTTTAATTAGCACCAGTCGACTGTAAGTTGTTCAAATGTGTATTAAATGTCTCATTGCAAAATACATTAAACAGTCATTATAGTCAATTAATGTTGAGAACATTAACATAGCTTTGTGGGTATATTGTGTATTGCTCGTGAAGGCCTACTTCCTTATGGAGGGGAATGGGGTACTCCCCCTACGCGAAAAAATCAAATTAAACACCAGACGGGGCATGCTAATGCATATATGTAGACGTTTGAATGCAAGGTTGTGCTTATAACAGCTTTTGGACTTTTGCGTGTGGTTGTAAAGAGGAGGTGCACACCCCACCCCTTCCTCTGGGTCGGCGACTGTAAATATGTAATTAATAATTTAGAACGCGAAATTTGCACTATAGAAACGTTGTCACATAGTCATTTGAAACCATCAGACAGTAAAAACAAAATTGTTGAATACGAAATTTTCCAGATTGGATAAAACATTTATTGACTTTAAGGACTAGCAGTATTGCCGTAACCACATAAATCTCTCAGCTTGATCAAGGGAGGATTACATGATGACGTAGTGGTAACAAGTTACCACACAACATCAAAAACATCTTTAAGTCAAGCTAAAATACGTATTAAGTGAGTCGAGTTATACCGCAGTGACATCATCGTGACGTCATTAAGTATATTGTTGACATTAACCAGTAAGTGCTTTAACATTATAGGAGAGGTTATATGTGTTTACTTGACTTTTTAAGGTCCTAAATGTGAATTTGTTGGATTTCAGTTCAATAAACTCGTTACTTTAACAGTGTTATTTCAAACGTATAGGTCTCCTCCTCCTCCCTACATTTCACATATACTTGAAGCCTCAATTTTACAATATTTACAAACCAAGAAAAATACCAACGAGATCATGTGAACCAACTTGTTAGATGTTTAGATATGTTTACAAGATTACGAGAAAACACAGTGAGTGTTTCGCTTGCTATTGTAACAGCAACGCTAGTGTACATTGGCATGTATGTTTTGTACACATTATTTAAGCCGCATAAACTGATCCTACATCAGGCAATCGTGGGGCATCGTAGTGTATGATCATAGTATATTATCGACTAATAGATTGTAAGATAAACATTTGCTTAACACTAACAACTTGCAGTCAGACGGGCAAACTTCAATCCCTGAATATTTTCGATAAAGGCGGCCTTAAGCAAGAAAATGCAAGCTTTTTCCAACCTTATTTTCATCATGGGAGCGCAAAAACGCCAGACTTAACATTTTAATTCAAACCTTTTGTAAAAAGAACCTTTTTATCAATAACTGAAAACAGAAAGATAAATGCCACGGGTGTTTAACATTTTATGTTGTTTTATTTTTGAGGTACATTTTGTCATCAGCTCTCTGTTGCAATCTTTCCTCATCTGAGATAAATATTATTAACAAGCAAGCAATCTATGATAATATAATTTTGGGGCTTTTTTCAATGAAAAGATAACAGTTCACAGAACGTGATATAGGCTTGCGTATTTGATACACTGCACAAAAAAAAAAAAAAAAAAATAGTCATACGTCTATATGATATGAACAAAATAGAGAGGTAGAAATACTAATACAACTCACAGAGTACCTATTTACAAACGTAAAACACACATGAAGCCTTTCTGGTTGATTGGAAACTTGCAGAAACTACATTACTGGAAATGAATATTTCTACAAAAGAAAAAAAATACTTCACTGGAAATTAATGTGAACTTCAAACATGAAGACAATTCTCATGATTTTCAGACGTTATCCAAATATGGAAATGTCAGAGGCAAAAGGAAGGTTTCCAATGTTTCCTCTCTTTACATTTAAGATAAGAAAAAAGATGAAACTCGACCTATCTTGATTTTGTGTAATACGAGGAAAAGTAAACCTGGTATCCTATCAAGTTGCCAGTAATATTGTAAATATTGAAATCGTCAACTCTGAGTACAGCTGGAAAGACTATAGGAAGGCCTAACATCAGATAGTTATCTTAATAAGTCTATAAGCAATATTTTGAAAAAGAATGAATGAAAAAGTGAAATCCACAGTTATCAGTCCATGTTGTATAGATTAACACCTTCGTTGTGGAAGAAATAACATTTTCAACCGCATACTCAATGGAAGTGACTGGAGTACTTAGTCTATCACAACAGACAATTAGGTTAACTCCTGAGAATTAATTCATTGTCCAACAGTGGCTCCACCACGTATACTTCTGGGGGAACGGGGGAGAGCAGGTTTAGTCACCCTAGAATAACATCAAGTTTAGACAGAATATTAAACAAAAATGCCCAGTACTTAAACATGTATGTGCGAAACCACCTAAGCAGTCGAACATTCTTTCGCATTTTGTCAAAAGTTGTAAACTATAGCTCTATTTTTCATCTATGTAAGCAGCCTCCATTTTACCCAATCTTTTTTTTTATAGAGGAAGGGCCATTCCTTAACCTTATGCCCCCTACCACCCTCCAACAAATGGTAGTCGCTCCCTTGATGTCCATAGAAAAACATCAAATTTGAACATGTATTCAAACGTCCATAATAAGATTTCTGAAGTCTGGCTTAATTATTTTGAGCTGGGCATAAAGTAGCGATAAAAGGAGAGTTAGCGAAGTCCTATTATAATTGATTGCTGAAAAGAACCTTTGAATTCCCTTTCACTTATATCTTTAATCTTGAACTGAAATGATAATATACACAATATATCTTCGTGCACACACCTTGAACGTTTCATCAAGTTCGTTCTAGCAGATTAGCATTAACACAATCTGACAACTCCGTGAATATTTTGTTTTGCTATAGATTTCTCGTACTTTTGGACTTTTTTTCACAAACATCATATGGTTTCATCTCTACCATACTCCACCAAATTGATTTTCCTTTCGGGTCGTTAGTATTCAAAGTGGTAGTTTTAATTGGTCAACATGATTGCTATATCTAAATATATTAAAAGTCTAATATCTTTCCATTTTCGAACTTCAAGGCATTGTAATCCTTTTCTTTGAGTACTTCATTTCAGTCAACAAGTGACCTTTTGTTGAGAAATTAATTCAACTGTAAAGAGAAAGTGACCTTTTGTTGCAAAATGAAAGGAAAGGCGGTAATTTATTAAAAAACATTATTATGTTAAAAAACATTTGTGGTACAGAATGTACCGAGGGTTCACTTTGTCGGGTTGCTTACTAAAATCAAAGTCACATGTAGGCCTGCCAATGCCCTTTGAGGCTTGTACACCCCCTCCCCCAAACCCTTCCCGCCCCATATTGAACCCTCTTCCGGCATCTCTATAATTAAAATCTATCTTTGGAGTATGATATCAACGATCTTACTTGCAAGAGCTGCAGAGATTTCAAAGTAAACTATTTTGACAAACATCTCGCTTCTCTCAATTGTCGTATAATACTCATTCCGCAGCTAATTTGACTGACGTCATCAATGTTCAAAACACTCTTTTCAAGATAGACACTGTAAAGTCCGTCAAAGCCTACACAAAGCTTTTTGAAATACAATAATTACATGGGATATATATGCATCTGCAAGGAAGGTTTTCGCAGTAAGTTTCTGCAGATCTTTTAAACAAATTCATTGAATAAACGAAACTATTAATGATATCATCTTGCAGCTGCCAGTTCCTCAGAAGGTGCCAGGCATGGTGTGAGTTGATATACATTTCACCACTTACACCCAGATTTACATATTAATTGCAGAATTTTCCCATGTCTAATCACGGTAGATGATCCCCTAAAATGTCAGGCGAGTGATATTGCTAAGGATAGTTCCGTTAGCGAAAGTTTTCTCGTTAAAAGTCAGCAAATCGAATAGGACGAGAAATGGGTGCTACCGTAACTGATATAAATAGCAGTGAAAGATGATGTGGCGTGTGTTGTGCCTCATTGGGATACGAAGAGGCAAAGTGTCTCTCATTAGGATACAATGGAAATGAAATGAAACGGTATCAGTAATTTGTTGTCTATTCCAGGTATATATATATATATATATATATATATATATATATATATATAAATCAAGCAAATGTAATCAAGTATAGCAGCATGAAATGATAATAAGCAACATTATATTTTTCATAGAACATGAACATATGATCAAAATGTTATTATACTTTTGCGCATTCAATGCGTACTAAAACTCTTTAACGTATATACGGAAATCCCACTCAGTGTAATGGAAAGTATACAGAAATTGTCTTGTTTATCCTAAACCGAAAAAGGTGCCATTAAAATTGATATTTAGCTAAATGTTAATGTAGTATCGAGATGCAATTTTAATCAGCGTTCAAGGCGTTCTGTACATATTTATTTATGCTGTTGTTATCAATAATTTTGTACTTTCTTTACATGTTGAAGGACGTAGGCGGAGTAATGCCATGATCAGAAAGTTATGCAATCTCCAGATTATAGTCATAAAATGTCACGGCTGTGGGTAAAGAGAAACCGCATTGTTATGTTTATACGCCAAACAGCCCTCAGAAAATGCCATTCCTCGCTTTTCTTTCTCGATTCTACAAATTATTTCTGACATTTATATCGCTGTACGGCATATTTAACTATTTGGAAGAGGCTAATTCTTCTTGAAGTGTATACAGCATACGTTTCTGTATATAGTAGCCGAATCAAAATATAATCCTCAGAAACTGTCGTCCATACAACTTTTATATCTGTGCAGTGTTGCATCAGAAATTCCAAAATAAGGGAGAGTATAGTGGGGGGTGGGCAGCGGAAAGCAAACATTTTAGGGTGGCAGACATTTTGGACGTGTAAAAACGCGCCTGTACAGTTTGCACACCACAGGCAAATTTATTGAGCAAGGGGACACGTCTTCCCGGCACTCACCACACCCCCCTTCCCCACTTCGCGCTTCATCGGTGAACCAAATTTTAAGTTTTGAAATTTATATTTTTGCATGAAATGCAATATTGTGACAAAACTGCAATGTCATATAAGCAGGGTCGTACATTCAAATATTTTTCAAGATGAATGTCGATCAGTTTCTAGACTGACTGCGGTGACTAGCTGAGCAACGTTTCGAATACAAACCAACAATAGCGGCAACTAGTTTTAAAGTTACAACTGTACACGAGATTGCAGAAGCTGCAGAACTTTTAGAAAGTTTTGTTCGCCTTTGTAGTGATTTCGGAGAACCAAAATAAATTCCAGAAAGAGGAATCATATATATTCTTCAGTTCCCTAGTGGGGGGTTCCGGGCGAATCTTCCAGAAAGCGCAAGCGTTTTCGGAGATTCACAATTCTCTCGTAGCGAGCTTAAAGCACAAAAGGCATGTGAGAGAGAGAGAACTAAATTTCTTTGGAATATATTTCAAAGCCCTGATGGGATCTAATGGGAGAAGCTCCAAGAAGTTATGGGATTTTGAGATACAAGTTCCAGCGTAGCGACCTTAAAGCACAAAAACATGTCACAAGATGAATTTAATTTCTGTGGAAGGTATTTTAAGCCCCAAAGCTGTAGTGCTTTCAGACAGTTAGTTCTCTTGTAGGTGTGACATTTTGTCAGCTCAATGTTACCCAAATCTCGCTGGGGGAGGGAAAGCATCATAATTTGGTCGCGGCAAGTAAGTGTTCTTCCGGTCGAAATAAAAGTCGGAAGGGACACGGAGTTTAACACAAGCACTAGACTGTTGCACTGTTGTAAACACACAAATTATCTGCCCAATCTTGACTACACTGCAACTGTGAAACTACAGCTCGATATATATATCGCTGATGATGCAGTTGGTTTTACATATCCCTCAAAATAAGAGATTAAAAGTTATGGAAATTTTTCAACAGCTTATACTAGAAGGTGGATAGTCAGAGTTAATCGCCAAGCATGCATCCGTTCGATTGCCGAGGTATTATGGTTTACCCTAAAAGCCTTTTCGAGTCACCTCGATAATCCGGAATCCGACAGCATATGCGTTGGCATTCCCTGTTAACCTTTCAGAATTACCTCCCATCAAAGGAATGAATGTTGTCCATAAATGCTCATAAGTAATAACCATAGGTTGTAGCTTGTATGTAGTATTGTATTTTTTCACAATAATACCTCATCACTTAAGTCGTTGTATTACTGTTTGGACCTTAAAAAAATGTTTTACAAATTCCCGTTTAATTTAATTATAATTGTTCTTGTAACGAATAAAGGTATATTTCTAGTCCATCGGATTTTTCAGAACACGATCGTTAGAAGTCATATCTCGAGGGGTCAGTAAATCAAAGACAAGTGTCAAAAATATAACTTTTTAATTAAACGCCACCTGCTTCCAAACGTTGGGGTTCGAAGAAATTTGATGCTTAGTATAATATAGTAAACAAGGAGACTTTCGTGTTACAGTAAGTCTTCCAATTAAATTCATCAAAGGTACATATGTACACGTTTTCAAAACTGACATTGTTTACGAAACTGTTTTAACCGTACTTCCTGCAGTCCACGTGGGAATGTTTCCTCGCATTTAGTTTTGTAGATATTTTCAAAATCCTTTAGTTGAGACCTTGAATTGACAATTTTTCGGTGATGAAAATTTCTGGTTTACAATGACATTACATGTTTGCATGAAACTCACGTTTTGAAGATATATTTGACATTTTCAGATATGAATAAATTATGTAATTGTCAATAAACGTCAATGCAAACCATATATACGAGTTAAGTACTTCAACAAGAAGATAGGAGCTTAAATAACAATTCCATCAGGAACTGTATTCCTAGAATAACGTAGAAAAATCGACGTTTGAACTTTTGTCGAAAATCTTGAGTCAGCTTGTCATGAAAACATAAAATACGCGCATATATGCGTTCATATATGTTACCAAATAGTAAACACAATAAGAATTTACTTTTAGCATTAGTGACATTATTCAAACAAATTCTTTCATGATTTTCATGAAGAACCCCCCCCCCCCCCCCACCCACCTCTCTCTCTCTCTCTTAACTTCTTAAAGAGAAACATAATTTGAACATTCCGCTTAAATTTCCTTAAGTTTCCATTCATACATGTTACCATTGGTTTATTCAAGCAAGTGGCCATTCGATGTCGATATATGCTTTGTTATTAAATGTGAACAAGGAGCACACTGGACTCTGCGATATTATAGACTGACAACTTGTTCTTTAAAAGTTTTGTATCCAACGTTTTACTTCAAGACAGGATGTATTATGGCATGCATGCATGCTATTTTGCGGAGTACAGAGGGAGGGAGGGAGATGGGGTGTGGGGGGGGGCAGGAGGGTGGGTTACTTTGTAAATTTCACACCCTCGTTAGGTAGTCCTCGGTATCCCACTCAAACCGATCATCGTCCACATCAGAAAATAAATCAAAACAATCAATTATTACTGTGACATTGATCCTGTATGTCCCATGTTCCCTTTAAGCACAAAATGTGACAAGTTAACCTAAATTTCCAAAATGGAATGTAGTAACGGAATGCTGCTATACATTCATGGGGCTTATAGCCCGTTTGCATATTTGTTCAGTCAAATTGTATTAACTCTAGATTATTCTTTCCGTACATATTTACGTTATACTGTTACTCCCCTTACTGAGTTGAAAACTATAAACCATCCCTTATACCTCTTTAACTAATATTTGACAAATTCTCGCCGACTTGAGTCGTGGGGCAAGTTTTGAACCAACTTCGTAATTAGATTTACCTAGATTATAATGAATGTGCCGTCATTTTTAACATTTTCTTGACAATTTTCTCGGCATTAACGTGTTTTGGCGTTTCTATAGACAGCGTTTGAACTTCTGCGTCTTACCACCTTATGCTTAAGCAATCGAGAAACTTGGTTGAAATATTAACTCGTTCTTGAAAACATAGGTAAAGTTGCTTTTGCTCACATGCATTAATGAAACTTCGCGCGGAACATTTCATTTTAAATTACGAGTGTGGTCGTTGAATGCGGATCTTTTGTATGGGTGTCAATTTGTAAGTGTCAAATGTTACATTCAAAAGAATATCCAGAGTATAACTAAGGTCTATAAGTATGTCCATGCAAACGCAAGCTTGTGCTAAGAAATACTTTTGAGTTTGAAAACACTGAACGTTCCCTCCGCGGCCTCCTCCCGAATGGCGATGGAGGTGGGGTGCGGTATGCCTCCCAGTCCCACCCACCACCCTGCCCACCGTTGTTTACTCCACTGAATGGATCGTACAATACAATCACGATTCATGAAATAGATTATTGTGTTTGTAATGTAACAAGAATGCCAATCAAACTCGTTAAAACCCACCTAATTCAAGTAGTGACGATTTATGTCCAGTATAACACAGTACAGGGAAAAGCATGCATATTCATTATTCGCATGATCCAGGATCCAAATGATAGAGGTTCGAATATTGACGTTTTTGTGTGCTCTGCAGATGCATGTTTGTGAAAAGTATATCGATTCCTTTGATGGCATGCTCAGAGGTAATCTTGAACTCAACTCTTTCCCAAACAGAAAGTCCAGAACTGACTTAAAGGAGTAGCCTACCTTGGATGTAACAAAATACAGAGAAATGAATGATAGATTGGAAACTAGAGAAACCAGAACTTTCTACTATACTCTTTCAGAAATATTTTCTTATATATCTTTCTGTGAAACAATAATTACCATTTGAATTAGATATCGATCGACCATGGGTCGAGCTAATGGTGGATAATAGGATACGGAGTTAAACCGTTTATCTGTATGGGTGGACGGGAGGGTGGATGAAAAGTGCATGGGTGTTTAAGAGGGTGTACGGAATGGATCGTCGTTTAGGCGGCTGATATGTTGAACGCGAAAAAATATGGATGAATGAATGGATTAAAAGAACGTATAGCATATGCGATAATCGCTAAATGTTGGGTCCGCTAAGAACGGATCGAACCCAGAATAGCTTTCTTGAGGAAGAGTTCAGATATTTTATTATGCACGCTGTGTCTGCGCTACAGTATCGCCGGCGCTTACAATGTTTATAAAGACTTAAAGCTAGGGTGTTAGCTCAGTGGTTAACGCCTTCCAATCACTATATATAAGGTCCCCGGTTCGAGTCACTCCAAGTTTAATGTATGTCGTCCACTTACAAAGTTGTTGACAATTTACAATTCATAATCATGGACTTTAGATATGAATCTAAGAGACTGACTTCGGTCAGCTTGCGGCTTTGATAAGCCAATGGGGCTTCTTCGCGAGTTCCTGCTTGCAGGAGGATCTAAAACACATAGATACATACATACATATCTCTGTAATACCGTCACTAAAAATACCCTAGTCTAGGTATGTCGTCATATTTCTAGCAACCAGTATGACTATGTGCAGATTTATTAAATATAAGTATTTTATATTGGTGGAAATATATTGAAGAGCTAGACGAATAAGTGGGTCATATAACTGGTAACTTTAAGTTAGCCTTTATGCAGTAGACACATAAAGTGATCTTGTCCTTTTCATGGTCAACAATGTACAGTATAGTTACTGTAATTTATGTGTGAAATCGGTTGCAACAAGGCGTCAGATAGCACTCTAAGATGTGTGTTGTGTTCAGATTTTTGTTCCTGACTGGCCTCACCAATATGTTGGAACTTTACATTAAGTAAATCGATAAAGATTTCACGCCTTCATAGTGTTTCACAAGGAGCATGGTTTAGAGTTCCTGTTTGTACTATATGTGAATATATAACTATTTCTAGCCTTTCTGTATTCCTATAGTGTACCTTGTTACGTACTTTGACGTCTGAAGAAGTCACATGCCATTCGTCATAACATTCGTAATGATACCTCAATGTGGTGTTTATATATATAGCTATATTAAAACATTAATGAACAGCTCTTTTACTAGCTTTAGGCATCCAACATAAACACAATTTACCACCTGTCAGTTGTTGACATATGAGTCAATCAAAATAAGGTTCCATTGATACCTTAACTATCATAGTTTATCAAAGTACTGAGCATGCTCTTACCCCTGAAAAATCACCTACTTACCCCTGAAAAAACACCTAACTCTACCTTACCCCTGAAAAAAAAACACCTAACTCTACCTTACCCCTGAAAAAAACACCTAAGTCTCCTTTACCCCTGAAGAAACACCTAACTCTCCTTTACCTCTGAAAAAAACACCTTACTCTACCTTAACCCCGAAAAAAAAACCTAACTCTGAAAAGCACCTAACTCTCCTTTACCCCTGAAAAAAACACTTTATTCTCCTTACCCCTGAAAAATAACCTAACTCTACCTTACCCCTGAAAAAACACCTAACTCTCCCTTACCCCTGACAAAACATCTAACTCTACCTTACCCCTGAAAAACACCTTACTCTCCTTTACCCTTGAAGAATCACCTAACTCTAACTTACCCCTGAAAAACACCTAACTCTACCCTACCCCAGAAAAATCACCTAACTCTAACTGACCCCTGAAAAAAACAACTAAATCTCATTTACCCCTGAAAAAATACCTAACTCTCCTTTACCCCTGAAAAAAACACCTTACTCTACCTTACCCCTGAAAAACACCTAACTCTCCTTTACCCCTGAAAACACCTTACTCTACCTTACCCCTGAAAAACACCTTACTCTACCTTACCCCTGAAAAACACCTAACTCTACCTTACCCCTGAACAATCACCTAACTCTCCTTACCCCTGAAAATACACCTAACATAACCTTACCCCTGAAAAAACAACTAAGTCTCCCTTACCCCTGAAAAATAACCTAACTCTACCTTACCCCTGATAAAACACCTAACTCTCCTTTACCCCTGAAAACACCTTACTCTACCTTACCCCTGAAAAACACCTTACTCTACCTTACCCCTGAAAAACACCTAACTCTACCTTACCCCTGAACAATCACCTAACTCTCCTTACCCCTGAAAATACACCTAACATAACCTTACCCCTGAAAAAACACCTAAATCTCCCTTACCCCTGAAAAATAACCTAACTCTACCTTACCCCTGATAAAACACCTAACTCTCATTTACCCCTGAAAAAAACACCTAACTCTCCTTTACCCCTGAAGCAAAACACACTATAGCGTCACATGCATGTGGATAACCCAGCCGCAGTATCATAAAGCCCCTGATCCCAAACACCACCTCCCGAAAAAACGAGATTTTCTCATTTAACATATTATATGTTATTAGAGGCAGGCTGGGTACTATGTTATATGCAACAAGTTAGGTATGTTGTTCGTGACAAAGTATCTGTGCTATTAATACCAAATGAGATACATGTTTTATAAGTAGTAAGCGTTGTATGCTATACGTTACAAACTGGATATGTTATTCTTAGCAAGCCAGATGTACTTTCATATATGCTATTTGTGACAAGCTGGGCATGTTATACTCAGCAACCCGTTGTAACAAACTGCATAATATGCTGTATGTAGCTAGGATATGCTTTTCCTATAATGTCCATTTTTATTTTCTTGCAAGACGGGTAGGCCTACATTATTCGTAGATATTCAGCGGGTTATGATATTCGTAACAAGTTAGGTTTGTTATTCGTAAAGAGATGCGGGGATGTAATGTCATCGTAGACATACATTACGCCTGTAGATAAACATCAGAAAAGAAGAATCATATCCATTAATTCAGTAAGTCTTTACTCACTTTATATGACACCATTTTACATCCTTAATAACATAAAACATTCCAATTAATGGGAGAGGGATACTTACTCCCCGTATATCCCTTCCTAAGACCACAGTATCCCCAACTTGAGGGTCGCACAGATTATGAAGGTGAAAATTGGATCACCAAGCAAAACAGATTGAATACCCTCCCTGTAGGGGCTAAGGTGAGTTTTTCTTGGATGCTAACACTACACGAAAGCAGTTTCGCTTTAAGCCCACAAGACATCTGTTTTAACAAATTGTAATTTTACCTAAAATAGCCTGTATTATAGTAGGACGAAACGTTGAACCCACCGGAACCTCCTTTGCTTGTACCCGTTATGTCAATCAAAAGTAGTTATGTCGAGAGGTTGTCGCCTTCCACGCCATACAAACAACAGAAGATTAACGGGAAACGTGTATATTGACAGAACATTTGAAAAGAAAAGCTGTAAAAATGGCAAGGCAGTCCGAATCCATGACCTCAATTCGGACATTTCTCTGTTATTTCTTGAGCGGGTTTTGGTCTACTAAATAAGACACAGAAAAGAATACCAAGCTTCTGCAGCTGCCCCTCCCCCATTTCAATTAACAAATCCAACCGTGTGAAACACCAATCAACATTTATATCACATATGGAAATATTCATAAACGATTTATGTCCAATATTTAAACTCAGATTTCAACAGATTTCAACGACTACTGCAAGTGATACGCTAAACTTTTATGTGTAAGATGTTATAACTGTTCTGGTACCGAGTTATCCCTGCCTTAGTTAATTCTCAAATGTTTGCATATAATGACTAAATGCAATGACTTAACAATAAACAATGTCAATAAATAGTATTGTTAGCATAATAACAAATCATATATATTTAAGTTATATGGCCGGTGTGTATCGGTTTACAGCATAATGAGTGGTAGTTGTGGAATGAGAAAGTGCCCCTCTAATGTTGTGCCCCCTACACTTTTTGGAAGCTTCCTACCCCCCTGACTAAGCGTGTACAACACCTTCTGCAACTTCCTGGCGTGTGCGACCTCTAACATCCATGTATGCTTACGTTCCTGCAGGGTCAAAGATGTTTGCCATACGAGTGGTCGGCTGATACAAGAAGACAAGTAGAAATATAAAACTGTAGATAAGATACAAAGAAATGTTAGAATTAATTTCCTTACATATTCACATTTGGTAATTGCATACACTCTATGGGTTATTGAATGATCATTTACATTTGATTTCAAGCGAAGATTTAGAATGGTTAACGTATGGTAATAATAATGGATAATGTGCAGTGTGTACGTAAAGGCTGGACAAATACCTCAATTATTACAGGTACTTTACTGGAAGAACTACAATGTTAATAAGCCATCGCAAGATGCGGTGTTCAAATCCATATTTTGTGTCAGTTTACTGTGAAGATAAATAGAATAATAGATAGTTTTACCGATGAACAATCCGCTTTTGAGGAAGGAGCATATAAACATATTCTCCAAAAATGATTTTTTTTTTTGATCGCAGCTGATGTTATTGAAGTTTGGTAGGCACACATATGACACGTTTCGCATCCCTCCTTAGAAACAGTATAGTGCTTCTCTGTACATCTGCAGCTTGATTTTATGGAGTGGCCACAAGTAATATTTCATGAAAGATGCATGTGGTTTGAGTGAGATCAGACAGCTATTTAAAACGAATCATTGAGGGAAAATCATGCGCTAACATGCATTGTCGCCGACATGTAGTTTAGTTCATGTGCATATGTCAGCTGAGACACAAACATTACCGCAGTTAACAGATCTATAATTCAAAGAGGACGAGGAATTTAATAATTGTTTCTGACAACGCAGTATTTCAGATCGGTGTAAAATACCTCATGGATTTGACAGAATGACAGAATGCTTTTAGAATTTATGTTTAACTGTCAAGTAAATTTCAAACGCACTGTTGAATTCTAAGGTAACTTTGAAGTGAGGCAGAGTATTTGACATTTCGCTGCCAAAGAATACCTTAAATTTTTTTTATTAGTATGTAGGCACCTTGATGTGATTTCAAAATAACAGGAAATGTCACAGAGCATGGATGGTCCATTACTTGGTCGGAGTTTACGATAAAACAGATCTAATGTTGTATATTGTAAAATACTTTTGCCCCGACTGCTGAACGTAGTTCTCAAGCTTAGCAATTGCTATAGAAGGATATATTTACATTATTTGCAGATACTTACATTCTTATCCAACAACTTTCGGTAATAAGATCTCTGACATTGGTAAACATATCCGTAATTCTTATTCTCTGTACGTAAAGCCCGCGTGCGAGCAAACATTTCGGAAATGAGTCAACTATTTAGAGTCTCAAAGGTTTTCAGTATTGGGCCAACAATTTAGCTTTACGAAAGTGTGAGTTTTCAACTTAGATCTACTTTCCTGGAGGTTCTGAACTTCCACGTTATACATAGACATGAAGGAGTGTCCAATGAGACAATCTGATGTCTCACTGAGGTGAAGGGGTGTACAATGAGACAACCAGATGTCTCAGTGAGGTGGAGCAATGTCCAATAAGACAATCGGATGTCTCAGTGAGGTTGAGGGATGTCCAATGAGACAATCAGATGTCTCAGTGAGGTGGAGGGATGTCCAATGAGAAAACCAGATGTCTCAGTGAGGTGGAGGGATGTCCAATGAGAAAACCAGATGTCTCAGTGAGGTGGAGGGATGTCCAATGAGACAACCAGATGTCTCAGTGAGGTGGAGGGATGTCCAATGAGACAACCAGATGTCTCAGTGAGGTGGAGGGATGTCCAATGAGACAACCAGATGTATAGTGAGGTGGAGGGGTGTCCAATGAGACAACCAGATGTCTCAGTGAGGTGGAGGGATGTCCAATGAGACAACCAGATGTCTCAGTGAGGTGGAGGGATGTCCAATGAGACAACCAGATGTCTCAGTGAGGTGGAGGGATGTCCAATGAGACAACCAGATGTCTCAATGAGATGGAGGGGTTTCCAATAAGACAATTAGATGTCTCAATGAGATGGAGGGGCGTCCAGTGAGACAATTATATGTATCAGTGAGTACGATTGCTTACAGGGTAAAGGTAAAGTCAGTGATGCAGTGACGTGCACAAATTTCAAAGGTGGGGAAGGAAGGGGAAGTTCAAATTTCCGCCGGTTGACTAACGTAGGGGCATGGACCTTTATGGAGAGCTGTAGGCGTTCAAACCGTTGACCGTAGAGTCGTTGATGGCAAATCCCCCGGGGAAGAGGAGTTGCTGATATTTGTGAAAAAAAGTGGGAAATCTTGACCAGCATGTTCTTCATGCATGTGTTCAAAAATATCACCATTTTGCTACAGACTTAGCTAATTTGACACCCTTAGGAGGGATACCTTCTACTTCTCCTCCTTCTCCTTCTCCTTCTCGGCAATGTGATAAAGGTGCATTGATAATTTGAGTCATCAAGCAAAGAAGTGAATACCATGACTTCAGATGGTACATTCTCCTGATATCAGATCTAGGATACCCACTTGAGACAAAGTAGGAATGTAAACACCGCATCTTGCCGTCTCTTAATATATTCATCGCTGTTACACTTGTGTTATTGGATTTACACTAATTGACACTAATGATATCTTAAACATCGCACTTCTGTCATACACAATCAAAGTGTTCGATATCCTTTAAATTTCTCTGAATATATTCGCCTTATCCACACACACAAAAAAGAAAGGAGCAAAACTTATTTCTCGAAGGAAATGTCTGGAATTTTTGAATTATGAATATGATTGTGATTTCGTAAAACCCTGGACAGTGTTTACATCATATCTGAAGACGTCTAGTGATTTATTAATGATTCCATTTTGAGTTATTAACATTTTCTTTCCATTGTTTTTTAAATATCTCATTCTCTCATGGGAAAAACATTAATTTCCTCAATAATCATCTGTTTTTTTTTCTAGTGTTACTGCTGTGTTTTCTCACATAGGTTTGGGTGCTCCGTGATTCCAAAGTGACGAAAGCTGGCATTAGTAAATAACCTTACATCATTGAGAGCCAAATTTACTTATAACATGTCGCTTATGAATTACTTATTAAATTACCCATGTTTTATGGGCATCATGCAAGTTTGCTTAGCACTTGATAATTGCACCATGGCCTTTCTCGTATCGATGGGAGTGTGACAGTACACATATATGTCTCAGGATTTGAAGCTTTTTTTTTTTTTGGTTGACGTATGAAGAAACGTCGACGGAAGCACTTAACTTTTCATTTATTATTGATAAGATACAAAAAAAATATTATTTCATTTTCAAAGCAAACCAAACGGCAAATTTTTAAGATTGCCTTCTCAAGGCTGTTTCAGTCGAAAATTTGGGTTTCATTTGCAAACATATTGTATCTCCATAGTTTTCAAAACCAATTAACAGAGAAGAGCCGTATACTAAATGTGCTTGACCGCCAGACGTCATAAAAAAAAAATGTTGTGATAGATAATGTCGACCAACATTATATATAGACTGGTCTTTGAATTATATGATTGAAGTAATATTTAATACTTAGCTAAAAGCTTAAGGGCGATCTGGTATAGGTGTTAAAGATTTTGTGAAATGTCTTCACGGCGTAGGCTACTATGTTTAGGTAATACAATTTCAAAGGTATTCAAGGACCTGATATTTGTCAAAAGGCTGAACGTTACCTCTCCAGACATTTGCCAACCTAATACCTAGAAGAAGTAGCAGAAAATAGCATCAGGATCCGCGACAATTACACGTTTACACAGAAAGACACACTAATGACCCTGTAAATTATTCATAATGCTTTCAGTTGTTAACACAAGGTCAAAGGTCGTGTTTTGGGGAGGTAGAAGAGAGGAGAGGAGAGGTGAGGAGAGGCAAGGGAGGGGGGTGGGGTGAAAACCAATGATTACAGTTACCTGTATAATGGATTATTTTTGACATCGATTTGTATGGTGCAAATATACATGCGGATCCTATGGAACGCTAAAAGAGCGAAAAGTTAAGGCCTAGGCTTACGGACATAAAATTGTTCATTCAGTTGCCTACGCTGTGTTATAGACTTAACAGCAAGCACCTGCGAAGGAAAGAAAGATACAGATTCATTTCCTGAAGGATATCAGTAAATATGCGCAATTTGCTAGCGGTACCTACCTGTCCAGTGTCCCATATATTGTAAAATGAATGATCCAAATTTGGAAATGCCTGTAATCACAGTTGAGAAAGCAATAACCATCCAAACTCACTTTACATTACTGGTATGTAGAACATTCGGGCGAGGATCCAGGGGTGCATGTGGGTTACAACCCACCTCCTTTCACCAGCCCCCCGCCCTCTACAGTCCTCACAAAAACATTAATGTAGCTATTAGCAGACCTTATGTGTAGACCTTATGTGTAGCTTAGGTATGCCTCAGTATGCACCATTACACGTCTAAAATGTTTACTCTTTCTGGACAAGGACCCATACCCCCTACATTGGAGTCTTCTATGACCCCAGGGCCCCCACCCACTCATTTTTAAAGTCTTTGATTCACCCGTGACATCCAGTGACACTCACCAAAGTTTTAGAAGACAAACAGTTGTCCACATCTTTCGACATGTCAGTCATCGAGACTTCTTTGCCAATATATGTGTATACATATGGTGGACGCATTGCTTGCACTTCATGTGACATGTATAGGGTTTGTGTGTAAAAACAGAAACCACAATATGTGAAAATGGGTTGACTGAATGACCTCTAAACATGTTTAATCGAGTGGATGCCAACCTATTTCGACCACTCAGCGTATTCGATACCCACATTTTGTTTTGTACTTTAACTTTAGTACATCATGACAGAAACATAATAATGACCTGAGCAAACCAATAATGTTGAGCCAGTGGTTTGAATTGTATATTGTCTAAAATGGCTACCATGTAAATTGTCTCAGTTACGTTAATATTGTAAACACTGTCAAACATTTATTATTTTGAGTAAATCATATATTCGAACGTGCCATCGTATCATTTGTCCACGTTGTATAACCTACCCATGCCATATCATAACCATTCTACCTTACTGACACAACCTCTAAGTTTAGCCCACTTGGCGACGGTATCAAAGGTCATTTAAACATTGCTATTGGTTTCTCATCAACATGTAAGACTCCTAACCTACCGTCTTGTCCGTATAAGCAACGCTTTAATTGTTGGTATTCTTGTTAAACTGGATTAGTTAAAGGTTACGTAAATAGCAAACTAAGAAAACTAAACATATAAATGACCGCTTCTGTAAACCAGACCATATAAAGGCTATGAATATTGTGGCACCATTGGTTAGTCCTTTCTTGACAGAACGTACTAGCGGAGCTATCGTCAATAACTATCTGTTATCAAAATAGTCTAAACTCCTTAAGGAAACAACTATCAGCATTTAACGGTCCTTAATATCGTCTTGGAATCATATGCATGCCTTGTTGACCAAGACAGTAACTTCTTACACCAGAGAGAAAATTCACATGACAACAAAATTTTGTCATTATGGAACCACCGGTAAGTTACAACCAAACCTGTTTAACTGTTTTTTTAACTTTCAAAGATCCCAAAATTGTTCATTTTCAAAATGCGATTTGTCGCATTGATACTACTGCAAAGTATGTAAATCGCACTCTGCATAGCTTCAGCGATGGTGTATTATGGGTCCTAAATATATCATGTTTTCATATTAAGAAAATCGTGTACTATGTAATAAACCGAATTTTGCTTCTATGGATTTATATTATTTAGTCTTTGTTCCGAGTCATGTCCCTCAACAGTTCTTGGAAACCAATAGTAACCACAAGTTATCGGTACATTGAACAAACAGACTCCTGGTTTAATTTAACCAGAAAGTTTTTTAATTACCATTATGTCTTAACAAGACTTACCTCTAAACTGCCCAGTGATGTTCACAATCTATTAATTTATCAATGGTCCCATCGTAATGGATGGGATTAGGCGCGGATTTGGGACACGTGGACTCTACCACAGCCCTGAAATTCACTCCTTAAAGAGAGGGATCCATGGACACTTCAAATTGTCACCGTTGTCATTAAGTTGTCACCGTTGTCATGAGAGATACATGCAACCTAAAATGAAGATACTCGCGGGTTTCTGGGTTGTCTAACCTAAGTTTCAATGGCGTGCATAGGATTTCAAAGACGCGGGGGGGGGGGGGGGGAGACCCAAATCTAAATTTCACCAACTGGTTTAGGTAGAGGCATGAAACTTTATGTAATAGTAAAAGGCGAATAAAGTTTTGTTTTTTTATAAAGCAGAGGGTGAATTCCTTTAGTCGCTGACGCCGACTCCATTGTTGGTGAGTTTTAGCCCCCCCCCCTCCAGAAAAGAATTTTTTCGGCGTCAAATGGGTGCATTTTAAGGCTTATTTAGGCAAAGTTGGTCTATAATTATGTCTAAACGCAAGGGAGTGCTAAAAAGCTATTCTCAAATGTTTTTGTGAGGTTGAAAAAAAGGAGTCTACACCTGGAGTTAAGAGTGGTCTAATTCTTCTACTGTTGAATGTAGAAAGGACTGAATCATTTCCCCCACTCTCGACGAAAGTTGGAGCCAAACCCCCTACCACCACCCCTTGAGAACGTCACTGCTAAGTTTTCAAATTGCACAAGTTCAGATGGATAATGGAAAAGATTAATTCACAACGTCTGCCATTTTCCTTTTCCTTTCACTACCAAACTTTACAAACTAAAATAGTTGTCGTGGAGAACATGAATGTTAATATGTCGCACGATTCATTTTCGAAATCTCATTATGGAGGTCTGGTTCATAGAAATATAAACCATTTGATACTTTCAAATCTTCGAAATAAAATTCTTCTCCAAGCTATAATATATAATGATGAGCCTACAGGAGGTGTTTGATACACGATGCAACTATAGCACAAATGAATACGACTTCGCCAATCTCTTTTAATGTCTTATCGTAGATACGATAGCCTAACTGAATGCTTTTAGAAGTTTGGATGTTTGGATGTAACGTGGTGCTGTAGTTTGCAAATTTTGAAACAGTGTTGGAGGGTTTTCGACTATCTAGGTTGTACCGTATATATAACCATGTACTGTAGACAAGTTAATTTTGTAGTTTTTTGCCTGCCAGTTGGTGGACTGATACTTCGATTTTATGCTGGGGGGAGGGGGGGGGGGGCATTACTAAGACAATGAAACCAACATAATAAGCAAACGGTATACTTGTTCAGAACATACATTTTGAAAGTAAAATAAAACTGTTAGCAAACTGCTTATCCACTAGAGAGCCTGTGTAATAGAATGTGTAAAAGTAAGTTGGCCTGACGTTTCGATCCTAGCAGGATCTTCTTCAGAGGCTAAATGACAAGTTACAGTAACAGAGGGGACAAAAACACGCACAGAATACAGACAGGTTAAAGAGCACGGTGAACACAATGAGATGGATGAAAGGGGATTATAAGTAGAACGCAACAGGAGAAGAGGAGAGGAAGGAGATAAACTGTGGAGGGACAAAGAGAGGATTAAAGGCACAGGGTAAGGAATAAACTGGAGAGGGACAAAGACAGAAAGGTGTGAAGAAGAATGGAGGGGAAGAGAGCTGTGAGAGGAAGAGTGAAAGGGGGGGAGGGAGAAAGGGGAGAAGGAGTAGGGAACAGAGGAAAGTTAGTCATGTCCTTCCTGAATGTTCAGCCCATGAGGTTGAATGGTACGAAGGCGTTGCATCCAGAGCCTCTCTCTGCTGATACGTGCTTGGTCTGAAAGTATTACTTTCATAAACGTTAAAGCAACTCTTTGAGTTGGTTTTAATAATTTTCCAAACAAAAGGTTATTTTTCTTTAGCCTTAATATTGTTACGTTTCATTTCAAATAATGGAGTAAAATATGATAAAAAAAACATTCAAATACTAGAATTTGTGGTACAGAATACACAGATGACCCATTCTGTTGGGACGTCTTCAGGTGATTTTGCAGTTTGCTTCCTCGAGTGATAATCATAAAAGCCACTGCCATTCGAAGCTTGTCCCCCACCCCCACCAAACCACCCCACCCCAAACTCTACCCACAGATTGAACCCTCTTCCACGGAATCGTTAGTTGTAACACAATTGACAAAAACATGTTTATTCACTTGATTGTCTGCAGTCTAAATTTGATTGTTATTATTAGGCACTTATAGAGTTACCTTATAGTTACCTCAGTTCAAGTTCAAGTTCAAGTATACAAAGGCAAGAGAGAGTTAAACGATGTGAATGCTTCACGTCTTTTATAATTATTCCTTCAGTATGGTCTCGCGAGATGCAGTTTTTTGTACAACTCATTGTAACAACTAAAGACAAAACGTTAGTGAAAAAGAACAGCTCTTAGCTATCCCATATGAGTATTCCGCTGCGGGTTAATTTTATTAAGCTAATCGAAAAACCATTTGTTAGGTTTGGCCGTTCCACTTATAAACAGCTGAAGGACATGTAGAATCTGTTTTCCTTCTTGTTTTTTGATGTTATTTGTTATGATTATGTGATTATTCATAGTCAAAAACTGACAAAAACTGGTAAAATACTTAAAATGACAAACCGTACTTAAAGTGATTACTGCATGGTTAAGTCAATATCACTTGACCAATATTCGTTTCTAGTTTGATCAGCCAGTATTGTTTACGAGTTTTCATTGCTTGAATATACAAACCTGGTGCTATAGATGGTTAGGCCATTTGGTATGATGTGGGTATACCACGCGGATAGTAACAGGCCGTCCAACTTTCAGAGAAAATGTTTGCGCACTGACAGTGTATAGTCTGTGCTCGACGCAGTGCTCTGAAGCAAAGACTAGTTTTGATTATAATGTTGCAAGTGGGTAAGGAAAATACGTCATAATTACGCTTTCTAGTCACTTCGCCCAACAACCATTTCGCCCAACTGCCATTTCGCCCAACCAGCCTGGTCATTTCGCCCAACCAGCCTGGTCATTTCGCCCAACCAGCATGGTCATTTCGCCCAACCAGCATGGTCATTTCGCCCAACCTTATTTTTACTAATATTCAGTCAGAATAATATTACTTTTTCTATTCCACTAGTTCAACTTGATTTATTTTGGGTTAGGTTACTTCGTAATAGGTAAATAAAACAGTGAGGTCCGCTCGATATCGATCGGAGTCTGAGCAGTTATTTCGGGTATAATGGGAGGATTACACTACTTTAGGCGTTTACGCATACAATGGAAGTTATATTATTATACAAACACAGGGGAATCGGTCTTCATAAAAACCTATCAAACCTAACCCCTAAAACACTGATCCATCCTACTGACTAACAATTCCCGAACGTTTCCTTATTAAATTGAAAAAAAAAATATATATATATATATAAAACCCGTCCGTAATATTGAAGTACTATATTTAATCAATGTAACCACTGTATCAATGTAACCACATATGTAATCACATATGTAATCAATTTAACCACAACTTCAAGTTTCCTTAATACTCTGTTCGTATCCTGTAACGTTAAAAATTCCCGAACGTTTCCTTACTAAAGTTATACAAAGTAAAGGACTTCAAGTTTCCTTAATATTCCTTAATATTCGAACGTTTACTATCAAACCTAACCCCTAACACACTGATCGATCCTCAAGTTTCCTTAATATTCGGTTCGTATCCTGTAACGTTAACAATTCCCGAACGTTTCCTTTTGAAGTATCATATTTAATCAAGGTTGGGCGAAATGACCAGGCTGGTTGGACGAAATGACCAGGCTGGTTGGGCGAAATGACCAGGCTGGTTGGGCGAAATGGTAAGGTTGGGCGAAATGGCAGTTGGGCGAAATGGTTGTTGGGCGAAGTGACCTGCTTCCATAATTACCATGTAGGCAACGGTACTTCTTCAAGCTGCAGGCTATTCAAGGAATTAATTCAGTACGTTTAATGAGTAAAAAACGCCTTAATTAGTTAATGTCTCTCATGCCGATTAACAAATACATTAAACTGTCAGATATTGCATCTTTACGTACTTTCAGACTGAACAGTAATCTTCTTCATCTGTTTTTTTCTTAAACAGAATGATATATATAACAGACACAGTGTATTCGAACCTGAGACCCTATAATAAGACATTTATTGAGCACCTCTTTCGAATATAAGTTAAATAAAGAACACATTAGACGATTTTCTTGGTGTTTAAAGGGTTACTGTTAATGACAGAACCAACATTACACAAAATATCCCCTTGTATTTATTTTTTGAAATAGGCATAAAGGCTAAACCCACACAAAAAGAATTAAATAAGCACTAGGCCTATAATCACACGAAACATAAAGAAATAGGCATTAGGCCTATACCCAGGCATTATAGGCTTATACCCAGGCGTTAGTCCTAATATGCCTACACGAAAATAAATAAAAAGATCAACTGAATGAGATTTTACGTGCCCAGTTCGTCGCTTATATTGTTACAGGCTAGAGATCAGAATATGGTAAATGAAGTCAAAAATGTAACTATACATCTCGCCACATGGGTTGCAAATAAGGTGGCATCGTTCTAAGCTAAAACCAATACTGGCATACCTAATCACATGTATCTTCAAGCTCGCGCGTATCCGTTTCATGTTGCACTACCCCTTTAACACACAATACGAGAGAGAGAGACATTGCTCTAAAGGTGTTTTTTTTTAAACTGAGAAAGATTGCGTCGACTGACGCTTTATATCCTCACGTAATTTCGCCAAAAGTTTATCGTCAGGCGCAACCTTGAGAGCTGTCGTCAAATGTTTTTCTCTTTTTTCCCCCTTTTTAAACAAGAGGAATGATTGGGTGGCCTTTTTCTGACTTATATCCTTGTCAATTTATGATATGCCGATGATGTCGATATATTTTATCTTAAGTAGCAGAAGTTATCCACTGGCAACAGTTACCTTGGCAACAACCTATTTTTATTGAAACATTTTGTTTTTCTTTTGATGATGGAAACTAACATTTGTCCTATAACATATAACAAACTTGCAGTGCAAATAAAGTACTTCGAGTTGTACCATTCAATTGCAGATAATGTGAGTGGTGTGTCGAGTCAAGTTTATTTGACGCTTTTTTTCACTTAACATGAGGAGTCGCAGGTACAACAGATAAATTGACGAGCATCTCTCGCTTCGTTTACGATATTTTCCAATATTAACCATTGGCGGATTACCACATGCAACACAAGCTTTGGGGAAGTATTACTGTTTGGAGTTTTTTTTTTCTTCTTCAAGTTTGTGTGATCAAACACTATGTGCGTACGTTGTTACGTACGATTCTAATATTAATCGAATTTCACCAAAATTCATAGAGGTAAGTTTGACATCTTATTGACTTTTTTTGGCCCTCCGATATCGTCATAAAGTCGATGAAATTATGTGTTGAATGAGAGTATGCTTTTTGAAGATAACACCATGATTGAATTTGTTATCAAATTGCGAAAAATTACATTTTCGTTTCCATCTTGTTTTGTGATCTAAGATGCCCTTGATAGGCCTATATCAGAAAGATCTTGAGGTGGTAACGGTGTCACAAGATATAGGACAAACTTAGCAGAAGGATAATTGTATTCAAGAAGTTCTTAATTACGTTTGATACACAAGGGATTTAAATGTTATTACTAATAAATCCTTAGAATTTTTGTTTATGCATGATAGGCTTGCTCGATGAAACTATATATAGATGTTTTTATGGTTTAGCAATTAATGTAAATGTAACAACTAAAAAGCGACCAAGCTGGATAACTTTTGAACTTTCGCAAACGTCTGTTGACAAGACTTACGCATGGATATCAGATAATTAAATAGGTCATGAAAACATGGAGCGCAAAATGGTTGGTCGGAATACTTGCTCCATGTAGATTAAGGTTGCAAATTAATTAGGAAAACAATACAGAGTATTGTGTTAGATGGCGTGACCTGTCATTGACCCCTGTCAGCAACACGTGGGGAGATCCATAATTAAGTAAACTGAATCGAAAGCAATTCGTAACAATTTGTTCTCAGCAGTGCTCTGATACAAGAAGGGACAGTTAAAAGGATAATATTTCATTGTATATTTAAGACAATGTAAATATATCAAACTGCGAAAAAATGAGATATTCGAATAAACTAAACATTTATGGCTCAATTTTGAAAGCTAAAAAAGGCATTGACTATATGAAATGACTTACTTTTGAATTGTGGGACATTATCTTATGTATAGTGACTGACTTTATTCATTATTTGCGAATTGTATTGTGATCAATCGACGTCCTCTACCATATAAATAGTTCATATTCAATATTTCAATCTGGCCAATAATTTGATAACTATTTTCAAATTTGATTCTTTCGATATAGACGACAGCCTTAAGAGAGGTAACTTAAATCAATAGTGATCTTCATTTGCGTCGGGAACGTTTCTTTAAATTGTAATAGCTATTGGTATTCTTGGTTCACGTTTGTATCGCATATGATGTATGTATTGTACGATTAGCCTATATAACATTGTCTATTCACTGCCAATGCTATATCTGTATGTGTATAATACTCAGAGCTTCCTAACCTCAACAATAACTTCATATAGGTCTGTTTACACGGTTGACAAACATTGGAAGTTCGTTTATCCACTTTATTAGGCACTCCATGCTCACTGTTTGCTATTTGTTCGTCATGCATACAAAATTCCACCATGTAAATCACTGGTCCTCATTGTATCATTATGACTGTATTGAAGTGTTATACCGTTTATAGCGTACAATGACAGGATATATATACATATATATATATATGTATATCTATATATATATATATCTATATACCATCGATTTGAATGGATGTAGGTTAATTATTTTCCATAAACAAAGTATTATTAATTAAACATTTCAAGCCCTTCGTAACATATTAAATCAGTCATGTCGTGCGTAATGGAGGGTTTACATAGACATTTACGTGGGCGGCTATATACATTTTCCTTCTACCAGCTATGAAGCTGGATACATTTGATAAAGAATCAAATCTTTACTGCGTGTTGATGACTTAAGTTTCAAAAAGTTTCCTTTAGCTGCTTGTCTTTCTTAGGTATGGCACCGTGATATCTCACCATGGGTTTATCATTCTACACACATCATAAAGGAATGTGAAGTTAGGAGTTAGGGAAAACAGTGTTACAGTTTTGTCAAGTATATGTTCGTTATTATAAACACGTTTTCTAAAGTCTATATATACTTAAAACGTTCATACGTTGCATAATGTTTACGATTTTCTTATTGTTTGTATGATTAGTGTTTTATTTTTGTTCGGGGGAAACTATAGCTCCCAATGTTAGTCTGTTTCATCGATTTGAAACACACAAACAATACATAAATATACTAAACAAAGGAAAGGTCATATACAGACCAGCGGTTGTGACATCACATGTCTTCATTGAACGGAACCTGTGTAACACAATGGATTATGAACCCAGTATCGTAAGATGGCGGCTCAATAACTCGATAAAAAGCTAGGTTCAACGTCAAAAAAGAAACATGTAATAAGCGTCATTATTAGATGTGGCCAGTGTTCACCTTCGTTGTATCAAATATGTTGAAGCGCAGAAAGTCAACTGTTTACAAGAAGCCCAAATGTGACCGTCCTTTCATGTGAATTATGACGTTTTGAAGTTTTGCAGCTGGTCACCTGAATTTCTACAAAACCTGTTGCCTATCATTACGCAACAATGAATATAGTGCTGCTGGCAGAATCCAATATTAGAACAAATTAAAAACAAAATAGTGAAATGTAGCTGCAATTTCGTTCAAGGCTAAATCTATACAACTATATCACTTACTTGCGATATTTCTTATACGGTTTTAGATAAGGCTCTTTGATCTGTTGTATCTATAATTTATTATACTTTTACACTCAAACTGTTATGATTTGCCTTTAGCTGATGAAAGTACTCACTTGTAGAGGCTCTTGTGTCACTAATGGCTAATGGATTTTCTTTTCTGACGGTCATACGTGCCCCTCCCTATATACGTTTCAAATATAGGAGTGTTATACCTGCTGATCGATCAGTAAGCTAGAAACATCAGTTACCGCATGGCACTATACTACACTATACCACTATGTACATATATAAATATATATAAATAAATATATATATATATAAATATATATATATACATATATATATATATATATATACATATATTTATATAATAAATGTGTAGCAAGTGTAACACACCCAAAAATTCTACTTCACGACCGATTTCGTCCTTTTGGGACTCATCAGGCGTAGGTAGGAATCGAACCCAGGACCTTGTGTCACAGACCGAAGTCCGTACCACTCGACCACAGCGATTCTACTGGTGTGAAAAAGGTGATAATTCCACTATAAAAGTGGTAATTCCTTGTAAATTGACAGATTAAAACACCAGGGGTGCACTTGGTACACTAAAATACTTTAGTACTAAACTGTCATAACAATTGATCTCAGTAGCCAAAATTAACTTCGAATAGAGGAGCAAAAGTTAAAAAAAATGTTTATTAGTGCGTTTTCTATGCTTTTGTGAAAAGTGTCTGAATCAACTTCGTTAATTGTTTATTCATTAACGTTCATTTGGTGCCAAAAAAAATATAGACCAGTGTCGTATAAATTAATAAACTTCGTTCTTGGTTTGATTAATACTCATTTTGGAAATATCGCTTACCGAATGCAAAAAGCTGCTTTAACTGAGACTTGTTTATACCCCTTCAAATGAGACTATTCGCATTTATTTTCGATGACCACATTCTCTAACTGACAAAGCAACATTAGTGTAGCAACCGTCATGTATGCCGCTGAAGCGCATATGGTGCCCATTCATCCGAACATCTAATTTCAGTTAAGCTATTGGCATTATCCAGTCTGCCCACTCTTATAGTTTCATATCCAGATCTCCCATCATGCATTGACATTGAATTTATGTTTGTGTATAAATATATCGTACGTACGTCTAAGTCGTTTATACGTGCATCAACTGTATACTGAACAGTACGTGTTTTAGCAGTGAAAGATGTTTGAAATGAATAGTTTGATTGCATATCTTCCTTTTCGTTCCCTAAGGACAACGTTGGTTTTACCCGGATATTCCACTGTACTAATCATTCTTTAGGCAAACGGCGAGGTAGAAATATAAATAATGTTTGCTTCCCTTTGAGATACATCATGCAGCCATCATATCATGCGAAGGAAGCTGAAACAATATATACCTCAAAATGAATGAGTGTGTGTTACTATTGCATGATATTAAAATCAACGCAGACGCGGTAAACAATAGTGACAATGCCAATAGTCTTATAGTAGATTGTTCGTACTTATTCAGACAATTATTTCGATTCAACGAAAATTTTGGAAACGTGTAAAATGTTTAACAGTAATTTTGAGCAAATGAGAAGCGTGTCAATCATCCTTGACAAAAAAAGAAAAAAAAATCCTTTTTTTCGTTTTACGATAATGTGCAATATTTGAAAAGGTGGTAGCTCGAGTTCATAGAGCACCTGCATTAATATCTAACACTAGATTAATTAAAGGAATATTTTATCCAACAGCGGCTTGTACGCCTGAATCAATATTATATACAAAACATACGGTTGAGGCTTTATTTAATCTACTGTGTATTCAGAAATAATATATGAAAGCTGCCCTTGTCTGTGATCCGTGAAAGAGATCTTGAAAATCTCACAGCGTATGTGTCGAGCAATATATTAAAGAGGGGAAGGTTGGACTTACAGCATATTACTTGTAAGTGTATCTGTTGAATATATAATGATAGATAAGCATATAATGAACAAATATATGTTAACTGAGGAAAAGTAAGAACATATCGAATGTAACAATATCGTTATAACAATATATACTATAGGCCTATATCAACAAAACAAGAAGGAACATGAAAATAGATTATGTCTCTGTGAAGTAGTTAATACGCTGAATAATAATAACATCTTAAGAGATGAAGAATTTGAAGGCATCACCTCTCCTCAATTAAGAATTGCCTTATACACTCTATATGTTTAATTTGTCGCATGTAAGCCCCGCAGGCAGCCCGACTAATCACGACTAATCAGATTAAACTCCGATGTCGTTTCAGTGAAAAACGTAGATTGTCGGGCAGTGTACTTAACACGATTGCGCTTGTGATACGTTAGGAAACTTGCAAATTGTAGCGTTTTCCTCACTGGCAGTGTTCGGCGGTTTACGACAAAGACTGCCCATTCTTAATACATGTAACGAATCATGGGCAAGTATACTTTTGCAATGTGACCTAGTCTAGCGCCAGTGATTAACAAACCATCTGTCGTTCAGTGTGAAGGAAGGGCGGGAGGGGGGGGGGTGGCTGTTGGAAGTGCATGGATCTTCACGATTATCGAAACTTACGGCGCAACGGTCGAATTGATTCAGGTCGAGGGCGGCATAAATTATATTTCTTGTTAAGGAATGAATATATCATATCATATCATACACACGGACATACACTGACAATTGCCCAGATACGCCCCAAATCAACATGGAGAAATGTATTCAAAATGAAATCCAACATGATATTCAACAAATGGTGCGCTGTATGCAAGGAGTTTCTGTCAAGAAGCTAGGGTGTATTGATATCAGTTTGTTTGGTGCCAATGATCTTCCTATGTAATATATACTTAACAAGATGACACTCCGTTCAATAAAATATTGTTGGTTATTTGATGGCCATCTTTGTCAAGAAAATGATTCTTTCTGTTTTCGTTTTGGTCATAGGTGGAATGATCCAACGTATACCGTCGCGCATGCACAAATCATTTCTAAAATGCTAAAATCTATAAAAAAAAAATATATATATATGTATATATATATATATATATTTAACAAAGAGGAGTTATTTCATCAATAACAAAATTATACTTAGAGTCTCTAATACATATGAGTTGTCGATATTTCTAGCAAAATATCAAGTGGTTGTATTAATTTACCTATCAAGTTAACTTTCATCTCCAACATTTCCTCGAAGTCTACACGCTTTTCTAGTCTTCTCTTTACATACAACATGAGGCGCGCACTTAACGATGTAATTGATCAATCAAAATGTTAAGTGAGGACGATTTTCGTCCGGGCAAGGAACTGCTTGTCCCACTTTCAAACTGAAATGAGCTTCGATTGATTCCGAAGTTTGATTTTGATTAGATGAGAACGAAAGCCGGCAGTAGGCTTGTCGGTATAAGTATGATTGTGGAAGTGCATACTTAGAAATGGCGGGATAGCATATAGAACTCGTACCTTTTTTTATACAAGATTTTTCTGTATGAAACAAAATCAATCTTTACTTTTGCTACCGTTCCGTAAGTGTCGTTATTGCGTGACGTCGCTGTTGGATATCAGTCATTGATATAGAGAGCATATGTGCCGTAATATATGACAACACACATTCAAGCAATGTTCATAGTTTTGAATCTCCGGTATAAACCGACATGGCTTGATAGATTAGAGTATAAGTAAGAGATGAAAGTAAATTTGTAAAGAACTTAAATAATGTAGTGTTTTAAAATCACATTAATGTGTAACCACCGATGGAGTGTGCTGGGAAGTGGTTTATGCATATATTACCAAAGTTAGTACGTATCCAGTGCGTTTTTTTTAATGCAGTCGTGTTTTGCCATTTTAATATACCGTTGCTTTGGTTAAACGTATATATAATCTTATGATCACATCATAATTGTACATTATAACTCAAATCCTTTAATGATCACTTAACACATATGGACACTGATTGCACACCATGTACAGACAATCTTAAAGGAGACATCAACGTAAGCATAATATATTAATCTATACCATGGAGAGAAATGTCACGAACAGCCTCACATAAGAGCTAAGAAAAACGTATTCCCATTTGGGAGATTTGACTGGTTTAATGTTCCTTCACGCACCATTGATAAAGGAGACTTGATCAAGTCTAAGATGACGTCATCGAGCCACGCGTGCTCAATTTAAAAAAAAAATCTTTATTTATTGCAATGTTTATTTTCTGTAATGGAGATTGGTTTTGCAAAAATATTGACGTTGTTTGGATGACGTAATGATTACATTGGTTTCAGGGTCAACAACCATGAAACTATCATAAAAGTAAATAGTTTGCATATCCAAGTGGCTGTAATAGGTCTGAACTATTGGCCATCGGTTATGTGAATCAGTTATTAGCAACCAAGTAACATATTAGTTCCTTTGACAAACACGACGGCGTCAATAAATGTCATTAATGTGTTATTATCTCATCGTTTCACGACGTAAAAGGAAAAGTGAGATTTATTAGGCACTTTGTGTACAAGTTAATGATGAACGCCGAATCTGGTGTCATAAGTTACATCAGTCTCCAAACTCGTATCTGACAGCCAAATTCGGATCATTTGGTTCTGCTGGATTATTTAAGAAATGAATGTTACTTTACGTGGTGTTATTAAGTTTTTGACTTACACTTGTTTGAATTAGAAGAATTAGAAGAAATAAAAGATGTTGTTATTATGTCTGTGGTATATAAGTTTGAAAAATTCCTACCAGTGAACTTTATCATTTATACAACTAACAACAATTAACTGTTAGATACCAAAATATAGTATATATTAAAAATAAGAAAAATCTTTTTATGAAGTTGTTACAGTATTAACTTAAGAATTTAATGCTACAATTGAAAACAGAAATGACGAGCGAATGATAATCTATACTTCGTGAAAAATTTACATTCATGTACAAGGAACGATGTTTTCAAGAGACTGTCCATACTTACATGACAGAATTGATGTCTTATATTGATGTATGTTTCCGGGTTTAAAGTTAAATCATGACAGCTTGGTCTGTTTGGGAGATATGACTTTCAAATTTTATAAAGCGTTGTTAAAATTAAAATAACGGCCTGCAGTATGTTTAACTAAACGTCATGATCATTTTAGACAGCAGAAGAGCTGAACAGATCTTTCCTTTTCTTATGAAATTTGAAAATCATACATTCAAATAAGAATAATAAACACCTAACACAATAATTAAACCTGGTGATTTTATTATTCAAGTCTGGTATGTAAAATGTAACTTCTAGAGATATTAAAACAAAAGAGGCCCTTTGAAAGACTTTGACCTTTAAAAAACATATTGGTAACATATGACAATTGTCTTGAGTAGCTGAGGATTTGTCAACAACATTCGATGGACTTCGAACAAATGCATAAAGGCGGGGGGGGGGGGGGGGTGGGGGTGAGGTGGGAGGTGACAACTATAGTTGTGGCATCAATATTATACATACATATATGTAGCGTGCACATTCTCAATCTCTGGCCAACCCCAAACTTTTAAGAGATAGCAGCGAATATTAAAGAAAGCGTATCATAAACTTGAGATTCTTTGCAGGCAATTGAGATGTTAGATAAGAAGAACCCCTACGTTAGACACAATAACGAGGATAAATTTAGCTTAACATTCTGGATTCTATTACGATACAGACATGGAATGCGAAAGGGAGAAATATATTCCAAAGTTAAATCAGAGGTTAAGATAAGCCAGATTTAGAATAGGGCCTGAATTATCTTGTAGATCCAGCCACGAGCTCACATTTGCCCTTTCAGAAACCAATAATGTGAAATCCCAAAAGGCAATATACATATAAAAGAGATGAGTTGCTTTTGTTTGCTAAATTACTTTCTCATCCAGTAAGGGAAATTTCGGCTACCTTAAGGCTGCATGTATAGTCTATACAATAATTAAAGGTCGATATAAAGTCGTGTGCATCTTGCTCGTGTTAACGTTACACAGTTAATTATTTTGTCATATATATGGAGAAAAAGAGGCTGGTAATACAGTATTGATGAAATGAGTGGTGATGTCCGCACTCTGGACCAATAAGTATTGTCGTAATATATTGATCTTCATATATAGAACGAAGCTTTCTATCCGAGTATATGATGCATGTTAGGAACTATATTAGTGCACTCACCCTTGGAATTGTTTGAAATACGGCATGTATTATCAGAAAAATGACTGCAAATCTCAACAGTAACATATGTGACTAAACTAAAATATGGTTCACTTACTTCGTCTCACATTTTTTTTTATATATACCAATTTGTAAAATGTTAAAATTAGTTCCTTTTTTTGTCCTTTGCATTTGAAACAGATTTTTTTTTTTAAAGTAGCAGTAAAATTAATACAATCAGTGCCATACACATAATTTCGATGGTGTAGGACGCCAGGAGGAGGGGGGTGTAAAGTTCCACAACTGGGTTAAGTATAGGGAAATAAACCTTTACGGACGGTATCTAGGCGGATCCAATATTCTACGAATGAAGGGTGTTGCTATGGAGTCGTTTAATGCTCTTCTCATGTAGGTGTATTTGAACGGGCTCTCCCAAGGAAAACAAAGTTCAAAGCTTGAGCGTCTAGGGGTGCATTTTAAAGCACATTTAAACAATAAATTTGGTTTAAAGTCAAGTTTGTGCTAAGAAAGACTTTGAATTTCGTAAAAAGAGAGAAATCTCTAGACTGAATGCTTTCCTCAACTGACGATGGCGGTTTGCCGAGGGAGGGGGGGGGGGGTGGGGTTGCCAATGAATGAAATATACTTCAAATTCATTAATTGGCTTTAGTTTATCTCTCAGAAAAATATCAAGGGACGATTCCGGGGTTGGATGTTATTTTGAATAATCCCAAAAATATTCTTTTTTTATTGACTTAAAGTTATATATTAATTAAGATCTTTGGACGTATACCTTTCCCTGACGTCACGATCTGACTGTAATCTTTCGAGAATGGTATAGGCTACAAAATTGCAATGACTGCTTGATACTGTAAAACACGTGTTTTTTCTTTTCTGGACGGAACTTGATCCGGTAAAAGTTGCTCAGTTTTAATCCAAGTTACAGTTTCTTACTAATTTAAAACAAAAGACAATGAGACGGAAACTATTATATCAGATTTTTAATTTTGTACAATCGAAGGCACAACAGTACTTAGCTCTTGTTGCAGAAAAATGGCAATCTGCTTACGACCGCAACATTAATTTTGATTCCCAGCATGCAGTTTGTTTCCTGTCTAGCCAGTTTAAGGTTAGGTCAGGCTCGAAAAAACGAGCGGGACAAAAGTATATATATCGATGAATTTAAAGAGGATTTAACAGCTCCCAATCAATATTGTTATACGTTTATAGTGTAATACTATATACTCTCGCATGTAGAGCAGATTTTTATATATTTTATTTAGTGTCTGAAGAAGACTTGATATATTAGACAACAATGATCACCATTTCCGTGGCTTTTCATTAAAAGATTTCAATGTAAGAACACAGCGAATCGATAAAAACTCATTAAATGCAACAAGAGAGAATCCTTTCGACGTATGAACGTTTTGAATTTACCGCGAGCAGCTCCCAAAGAAGTTCGCAGAGATCATGTAACCCTGTGTATACGTGTACCTAATATGTACCTACTATGTAACAATGTACCTATATACTTAAACTGCATTGGCGTTCATCTCTGATGGACTATTGCTAGAAGCACAAAGAATGTGCTATGGCCTAAAAATTTGAATGTTTAACAACATATAAAACATTTTTCTTCACACAAAAAAAATGGAAAAAAGACGGTCCGTTGAAATAGCGTTTGGAATAAATTAAGAGCAAAAAGAGCACGAACCAGTCTGGATAAGCCTGAATAATTGTGGCCATGCAGTCATACAGTTGGATAATGTACTTGTCTTCAGTCAAATGTACGGTGGTGTTCTTACACTGTCCATAAGCCCATCTCATCATTCTTTTTTCTTGTCTCTAGTTTATGTAACAAAATGTGCATGCAACATTTCAGGTTATAGTATATCTTAGTCTTTGGTTAGACATCCATACAAACACACAGATAGACGGACAGAAGGTCATGCGGATAGTTTGAAGACATATTCTTGTGGCAAATGATCTAATGATCTAACATCGAAGAAAAGAACAGAGACATCCCTGCTATAGTTGAAAACCCAACATCCATATCTTGTTCCTAACTCATTATTGAATGTAACCTATGTTGAATGGCTAAAGCATTTAACAAGGCCACGATATTGCATTACAATAGGTGGTATGATGTCACCAGGGCAAATGCTCTTCAAATCCTTTACTTAGGCAATTACATTAGAATCTTCATGTTGATTTATCCTTCTAACCCGATACATTTTGTTGTTTGTTTAGCTGTCAAGGCTTTCTGTACATAGAATGTTATCCAAAATGCAACATTTCCGTAGAAATATTATTTTCCACTTTGGATAAATTATTGGACTATTCAAAAGTAAAAACCAGTACTTTGTTAGCTGAAGAGTCCTGAAGACATCATGCATTTCTCTGTTGCCAGATGCATTTTACAAAGTATCACAAAATTTGAAAAAATACATATCGACTTGTAATGAGGATGTAGTTTTGACCTAATGTTGCATAAGATTTTCCACTGTTATGCTGAAGCAATCAACTTCACCCAATCGCAAATCCTTGTATAAATAAAACGCCCAATTATTCCTTATCGAATAATTTCATTCAATTTAATGGACTGGTATAATATCAACACACCTTTCTGTACAAGTGACAATCTGGACATCTGACCATACATATAGGCTTATTTTATTTGAATGTATATGAAAAATTGCAAAATCTAAATTTCTACTCTAAATATTTTAGTTAATGGAAACCTTCATTTATCTCATTAATAAAGTTCATATTTTGTTACGCTGAAAACATGCAGAAAATAATCTTCTGTTAAACCTTGATTTACGTTCAACTAGATTAAACCGTTTCAACATATTAATAATTCCATCGCGGGAACGTTATTACTTTTGCCGTATTGTCCGCTGCAATCAATACGTTGAGGTAACATGTTACTTAGACCTTAAAATAATAATAATAATAACGGTAGATGGGGAAGTGAAGGCTACGTCAAAATCAATTTCCTCGGTACAAGAATCTATTTTAATCTGTAGCCTTCATTCTTAACTTGTGTTTTAGCACTTAGTTCACGTCTACTCGATGCTAATGTTGACGCAGGTATATTAAGAATATTGACCATTGTACGGGAACAACCTGTGTGTAAGTTTACGTGTGACTTCATTATTTTGTATGTATTACTGTAGGCACAAAATGTTGTAGACCATTACAATACACTATATTTGTCCATGTTGTGTTTCTATATATATAACACTTTAGACCCTTCAAACAAATGAGGTTCATTTAAAGTGTGAAGACTATTCAGTATAATGCACAGACCATTAGGTTAGTTCATCAGAAATGTCATAGCCTTTAATTACATGTTTACACTACATTACAAGTTTGTCAGGGACAAAAAGTGTTGGATGGCATCCATACGTGCTCCGTTTTTTCATATGATATAGAAAACGTTAGAATTTAATAAAACAATAGATTAACAGTAATATATAGTCCTTATCTGAGTCCTCAGGTTTATTATAAATTTAGCTTTAAAGGAGCATCCCGGAATTTAGGTGATTTTAAAGGGAATGCCCTGAGAACCGAAATAGCTAAAAACATTTCTTATTAGTCAGTTTTCTTTTATTTTGGGGAAGATATATGACATATGAAGACTTCTGTATTTAGTAACCCTTTAATTTACTGGTTTTTTGTTCTTTATTTATTTAAGCTTTATCTCTTTCATTGCCGTAGGCTCTATGTCTTAACCCATAATTCTATCGGCATATATGACAAACTGACGTCATATTTTCATAACCATTTAGATAAATGTGCTACAAATTAGAAGTCCTTGCTTTTGGAATATTTGCGCTTTTGCTTCTGTGCATAATAAATGTACTCTTTCAACTTTTACTGCAAAAAGAATTTTCTTTCTGAAAACAAACTGTACGAAAGTTCGACTTTCTTTGTATTGTGTGTTTTTCAAACACCCAAGGTTATTGTCCTTGTTACGACTGTGTGTCTTGCTAATGAAACTTTCTTTTAATTACAGTATGCGCATGTCCACCCTCATTAAATCAGTAAACGCACTTTCTTTAAGACCAAAATATTGAGTAAGATTGTTTACACAAATGGTTCGTTCCAATTTTGTTTGATAATACGATCCTTTCAAACATTCACACTAATATGAAGCTACAATCCTATTTAGTCTGTCTATTTGGTTTGAAATTCATGTTTATTGCACTTCCTGCACATCAGACGTATATATCGGTAGTTTTTATCTCACCGCCGCTTCGGTATCATTAAATTGATTTTTACAATCACGCCGTGGCTTCATTTTTAGTTGCCTCGCGACCAACTATATTTATAGGGTAATTCATATTTCCAAGAGACAAAGTTACGTCAAAAATAAAGCGCTTTGCCACACGTTTGCTTTTAGCAGTCTTATTTGTGAAAGATCTGCTTAATTTTGAAAATGGAATTACAAAAAAGTCTGGATAGCATTGTGTCACGTGACCTAACTATACTCAAATGTTTAATGTGGTCGGCCATAAGATATTTTAAAATAAGCTATACAGACTTGCTGTACGAGTATAATAACATGATTACGAGTACAACTTCCCTTTTGGTATATGAGTATACGAGTACAAAACCATCAAGATGAGTACCAGCATAGAGAACTATGTTATATTACAAAGTACGAGTACAAAACCACGAATACCAGCATAGAGAACTATGATATATTACAAAGTACGAGTACAAAACCATGAGTACCAGCAGAGAGAACTATATGTTATAATACAAAATACAAGTACAAACCCATTAGAACCAGTATAGAGAACTATGTTATAATACAAAGTACGAGTACAAAACCACGAATACCAGCATAGAGAACTATATGTTATAATACAAAGTACGAGTATAAAACCATGAGAACCAGTATAAGAGAACTATGTTATAATACAAAGTACGAGTACAAACCATGAGTACTAGCATAAAGAACTATGTTATTATACAAAGTACGAGTACAAAACCATGAGTACCAGCATAGAGAACTATGTTATATAACAAATTACGAGTACAAAACCATGAGTACTAGCATAGAGAACTATATGTTATAATACAAAGTACGAGTATAAAACCATGAGAACCAGTATAAGAGAACTATGTTATAATACAAAGTACGAGTACAAACCATGAGTACTAGCATAAAGAACTATGATATATTACAAAGTACGAGTACAAAACCATGAGTACCAGCATAGAGAACTATGTTATAATACAAATTACGAGTACAAAACCATGAATACTAGCATAGAGAACTTTATGTTATAATACAAAGTACGAGTATAAAACCATGAGAACCAGTATAAGAGAACTATGTTATAATACAAAGTACGAGGACAAACCATGAGTACTAGCATAAAGAACTATGTTATTATACAAAGTACGAGTACAAAACCATGAGTACCAGCATAGAGAACTATGTTATAATACAAATTACGAGTACAAAACCATGAGAACCAGTATAAGAGAACTATATGTTATATTACAAAGTACGAGTATAAAACCATGAGAACCAGTATAAGAGAACTATGTTATAATGCAAAGTACGAGTACAAACCATGAGTACTAGCATAAAGAACTATGTTATTATACAAAGTACGAGTACAAAACCATGAGTACTAGCATAGAGAACTATATGTTATAATACAAAGTACGAGTATAAAACCATGAGAACCAGTATAAGAGAACTATGTTATAATACAAAGTACGAGTACAAACCATGAGTACTAGCATAAAGAACTATGATATATTACAAAGTACGAGTACAAAACCATGAGTACCAGCATAGAGAACTATGTTATAATACAAATACGAGTACAAAACCATGAATACTAGCATAGAGAACTTTATGTTATAATACAAAGTACGAGTATAAAACCATGAGAACCAGTATAAGAGAACTATGTTATAATACAAAGTACGAGGACAAACCATGAGTACTAGCATAAAGAACTATGTTATTATACAAAGTACGAGTACAAAACCATGAGTACCAGCATAGAGAACTATGTTATAATACAAATTACGAGTACAAAACCATGAGTACTAGCATAGAGAACTATATGTTATAATACAAAGTACGAGTATAAAACCATGAGAACCAGTATAAGAGAACTATGTTATAATGCAAAGTACGAGTACAAACCATGAGTACTAGCATAAAGAACTATGTTATTATACAAAGTACGAGTACAAAACCATGAGTACTAGCATAAAGAACTATATGTTATAATACAAAGTAAGAGTACAAAACCATGAGAACCAGTATAGAGAACTATGTTATAGTACATAGTACGAGTACAAAACTATGAGTACCAGCAGAGAGAACTATGTTATAATACAAAGTGCGAATAGAAAACCATGACAACCAGCATAGAGAACTCTGTTACAAAGTACGAGTAAAAAACCATGAGTATATTAGCATAGAAAACTATGTTATAAATTATAATAAAAAGTACGAGTAAAAACCATGAGTACCAGCATAGAGAACTATGCTATAATACAAAGTGCGAGTACGTAATCTCTAAAATTCCTTTAGGTTTGGTTTGTAAAATTCCACAAGTAGATACCTACGATATTGAAGTCGTTATATTTTTGTACTAATACGTACTGTTTATAACATATTGGACATTTTGAATATACGTGTGTTGGATCATTGCACTACAAGTAATATAAACCTTGTAAAAGTCCATTTGGGAATATGTTCCTAAAACGAGTAAGCGAATTTCATAAGAAAGTTTTTGAATTCGGGACAGGTATTGTTTAATTTTACATTATTAGCTAACATCGATTGCTTGATCTTAAGTTGACCTTTTTGAGTCAAAAGTTTAACCATAGTTTATAAGTGACGATTCCAATCCCTCTCAACATTATTTATATGAAATAATAAGAAAATGTAAAAGTATTTCCATAAAGCATTATACTATAGAAATCAATTTACCGTCTTATCAATGTATTAAAATGTTTAACCAAGTTTATTTGTGTTTCTCTTAATTTCACTAATAACGACTTTCTTTATAAATGAAAAAAAGTGTGACCCTCTTGCACAATCGTTGACGAAGCCAATTACAAAGAAATACTTAGTCTGTTGTAAATTGTTAAGTTATTGTTATGATGGCTTTATATATAAATATATATATATATATATATATATATATATATGTTGATACTAGATGAGACTAGTGGAACACTAGTAGTTGTTACTCGGAGTTTCACGCGTTATAGCGATCTTCAGACAACTCTGAGAGTTGTCTGAGTTGTCTGAAGATCGCTATAACGCGTGAAACTCCGAGTAACAACTACTAGTGTTCCACTAGTCTCATCTAGTATCAACATATATTACGCTCTGTCCAATGGACATAGAGCACTCTGCGCCAAGATAGACGCCAACCTACTCTCTCTCTCTCTCTCTCTCTATATATATATATATATACATACATATATATAAATATATATATATATATACGTATATACATATATACAAATATATATATATATATATATATATATATATATATATATATATATATAAATATATATATATATTGTGTATATTGTATGCAACAGGCAAGACATTCATGAATTCACAAATTATTCAGAAGAGTTTTCAATACAAAATAGTTGCCAAGGGCAACTTACCACCTGTGCGTCCCCTCGCAATCAAAACTAGGAGGCCAAATTTATATAATATCCTTGATAATTTACAAAATATCTTTCAACTGTTTCTCAATAAATAGATAACATGGTCAGAACGTCGTAGTGGCCTCTTACTGTCGCACATGCCCACACTATTGGGTCAGATGCTTGGACAGTATACTTGTCAAGGCCTCTAGCTAAAAACAATCAGTGTATTCATATATGGGGCTTTATTGTTGACGTCGTAAGTGAGCTCGGTCGGAACGAAACATTTGACACGGTATGACGAGTTAATGACGGATGCCAGTATGCACTTACTGTATTTCTTTATCTATTCTCTGTCATGACATATTAAAAAACCTTTTCAATGTTAAATAACATAATTCAATGCAACAAATTCGCTTTGTGAACAATTTCTTTAGTATATCAGTGCTTTTTGCAGTGCATATATGTTATCATTTATACAGTCTATTACAAGTACTTTCGCCAAGGTTTAAATTGAAACGTAATAAAATGCAGTCCAAGCAAATTGCGGAAGAATTTTGTACATATACTACATTATAATTTTCCTTGGTAGTTGTGTTTTGTTGCATTACATTATATTGGAATAAGATCGAGAAATTAAGATTTTGTTTAAGAGATTCGAGGTTGCCCAAGTTTAAGAGTTTGGTAATTTGTCGAAACATTGTTGATGCACACATTCAAGAGTTTGGTCTGGTTGATGCAGGCATTCAGGTTGTTGGTCGGTGTACTAAAGGTATGTTAAGACATTAGAGGTTGTCTGACATATAAGAGGTTGCAAGGTAATTGGTCGATACATTGTTGATGCACTCATTCAAGGTTGGTCTATTTGAAGGACACATTTAGGAGGTTGTTTGAGGCACGGAGGGTATGTTAAGACATTAGAGGTTGCGCGAGATATTGCAGGTTGGTCATTGGCAGACACATTATTGGTGCACACGTGCCAGAGGTTGGTTGAGGCACGGAGGTTGCCCAAGTCTAAGAGTTTGGTAATTTGTCGAAACATTGTTGATGCACACATTCAAGAGGTTGGTCTGGTTGATGCAGACATTCAGGTTGTTGGTCGGTATATTAAAGGTCTGTTAAGACATTAGAGGTTGCCTGACAAATGAGAGGTTGCATAGTAATTGGTCGATACATTGTTGATGCACACATTCAAGAGGTTGGTTGACGCATGGAAGGTCTGTCCATACAGAGGTTGACTGAAATATAAGAGGTTGGTTACACATTCAGGAGGTTGGTTGTGGTATCGAAGGTCTGTCAAGTCATCATATGTTATTCGAGATATGAGGCTGGTAATTGGTAGATACATTGTTGATGCACATATCCAAGAGGAAGATATAGTTGAAGGACACATTCAGTAGACTGGTTGAGGTCTGACAAGACATTAGAGGTTGGTCGAGACACACGAGGTTGTAATTGGTGGACATATTGTTGAAGCACACATTCAAGAGTTGGTTGAGGGATGGAAGGGCTGTTATGATATTCGAGGATGGTCGATACATTACAACAAGCTTAGTCAGGACATGAATGTCAGAGATATTCAAGAGTTTGGTAGACTTATAAAAAGGTCTGTCGAGTCATTCGATGATAGTTCACTAAAAGAGCATGTCTATAAGAGAATGTGTAAAAGTAAGTGGGCCAGACGTTTTGAGCCTAGCAGGATCAAAGAAAATTTTGAGGGAAATTTCTGCCGAGTTCAGATCGTGAGATCTCGAAGATTGAAGAAATCTTTGAAGGCAAAATATAACGAAATATGTGTTATTACTTAGCGACCTTGAAATAAAGAGAAACATTTCCTCCAGCTATGATCTTAAGTGTAATTCGTTTCATCCCGCAGTCTTAGGTGCAGATATTAACATATCATGGTGGATAAGACGTAGTAGGTTCAAAGTAAAGCTTTCGTCTTATTTTGCTTTGGGGAACTGATAAGCAAAATTTGAAAGCAAAGTGACAAGTTAAATGGGAAAAATTCTGATTGATGGGATTAAAATGAGACATATTCACTTTTACATCGTGGAGGTATATACCTGGAGGAATTAGTCAAACTTTCTTATGATATATTCTACTTGATTGAGCTACTTTTAAGGGTTTTCTATACATTTTGAGATGGAGAAGATAAGACACTATTCCCATACAGTTTTTAAGGACATTTGTGCCAACAGTGTCCATTCTGAAACAGCTATGATATTGAAGAGTGACATGTCATGCTGATTGATTGTCAAGATATAAGTAGATAAATACCTTTAACATAAGCTTTCTGAAGACAAATTAAGACGTTACAACACACTTTTACTTGGTTTAGTACATCACAGAGGTAGATATGTTAGTGTTATTATATGAAGACTTTGTCATGCTTTTACATGGTTTAGTATATCACAGAGGCATATGGTTTGGGTTAGTATATGGAGACTTTGTCATGCGTTTACTTGGTTTAGTTTAGCACAGAGGCATGGTTAAGGTTAGTATATGAACATTGTCATGCTTTTACTTGGTTTAGTACATCACAGAGGTAGATATGTTAGTGTTATTATATGAAGACTTTGTCATGCTTTTACATGGTTTAGTATATCACAGAGGCATATGGTTTGGGTTAGTATATGGAGACTTTGTCAAGCTTTTACTTGGTTTAGTATATCACATAGGCAGATGGTTTGGGTTAGTACATGAAGACTTTGTCATGTTTTTACTTGGCTTAGTTTGTCACAGAGGGATATGGTTTGGTTTAGTATATGGACACTTTGTCATGCTTTTACTTGGTTAAGTATATCAGAGAGGCAGATGGTTAAGGTTGGTATATGGAAACTTTGTCAAGCTTTTACTTGGTTTAGTATATCAGAGAGGCAGATGGTTAAGGTTAGAATATGGACACTTTGTCAAGCTTTTACTTGGTTTAGTATATCAGAGAGGCAGATGGTTAAGGTTAGTAAGACTTTGTCATGCTTTTGCTTGGTTTAGTATATCAGAGAGGCATATGGTTTAGGTTAGTATATGGAGACTTTGTCATGCTTTTACATGGTTAAGTATATCACAGAGGCAGATGTTTTGGGTTAGTACATGGAGACGTTCAAACATCTTGAAAGTCGGGAACCGCCCCTGTCAATTGAGTTACAGATCCAAACTTATGGCAGCCGTTTCCATGACAACAGTATTCGTTTCAATCTGGATTGTACTATGTGTTATGAACCATGAACGAATGAGCATTCCTACAAAAATCTTAAAAACCTGGAAAATTGGAAACATGCATTTCAATTCTCTGTCATTTTAGCTTTAAAGTAACAGTTTTCTACAGTTGGGGCATTGATTCAATAACCTCCATCTCAACCCCCCCCCCCCCTTTTCATCATGCTTTCTTTGGTATACACAGTACAAATTGCAGTCCAGAAATGACTCTTTGGAATAATTATTTTCTATTAGCTACAGGAAAGAAACAAGCAGCCCTTAATATTAACTATGTTACAAAGTATATTGATTGTTAGATGACGTACCTACACAGGCAAAATATCTAGTTTGATTCCGCAGACCTTTCAACACTTTCAAAACACGGTTAGCAAGGAAGGTGATTGACACAGGGATCGAGTTGTTCCATAGCAACTACCTGATTGACCGTATAAGAAAACTGGCACAGTTCAGTACGGATAGCTTTCTTATGATGCATGAGTCATGCTATTAACAACATTGCAATCTTGAATAATTTCAATAATTCAATGAAATGAATTAAACTTGTGTGGTAAATTGTTTTCATCATATCAGCATAGTTATAGCTCATTACATATTCACAACATCATAAAAGTGTTATAGAACGTTTGTTTCAGATCTAAACTGATAATTTTTATACTGGCATCCTAAGAACTTACATTAAAAAAGTGCTCGGATTGGGCTAATACCGCTTTATTAGCTTTCACTTTGTATACATTACCATTAATGGATGCGATGTAGCATAGTGATAATATTGTATAGAGTAAAGACCGTCAAATTGATATATCAAGTTATTACGCCGATTTTTATGAGTATAACCGCTGTACTTAAGAAAATGTCAACGACGCGCGCACGGTTTAACGTTGTATGCTTGAACGTGAGATAACGGTGGCCAGAACTGTTTGAATGTAATGTTAAGAGGACATTTTAAGTATAAAAAGCAATTACTTCATTGCAGCAGTTTGTCGTCTAACGACGAAAAGGGATATCAAACATTTATTTATCTACTGAAATAAATCTTGCCAGCACCCATCGATCAAGTCGTGTAACTTGAGCATTTAAAATGTCGGATTAGATTTCAATTACGTCTAGGCAATTATTATTTTCGTCGGTAATTGCACAATTAGTAAGTATTTTCTCTATCAGTTTCAATTCTACGAAGAAGCTTAAGATGGAACTGAATGTCGAGCATGGCTAACATTTTTAGTTATAGAAATGTACTCCAATTAGATTTGTTCGAAAATTTACTAAAAGTATGACAAGAAGAAAGCCTTTGTGAAAGAATTTTCTTGTTCTAATCTATACGGTTTTCTTTCACCAGGACATGGACGGAAAACTGTCAACTTTTGTTGACAAACTCTACCACACGTGTTGTTGTTGTCCATCCTGGGGTAGGCCACTGCAACACTCAGAGTCCACTACAGCAATTATACCGCCACGCAAATCTCCTGCGTTATCCCGGAGACGTGTCATCAAAGGGTATGGTGGCGCATCCAATAGATCCCTATGCCGATCGGAAATCGTTAAGGTACAACCACGTGAGTCACTGTATGTTCTTCTCATAAACGCTATTCATCTGACCGTGTAGAAGTGGTTCGTTTTTTCTAAAGTATTGCGTTAACTACATCAAAACCATGCTATGAAACTTACGCTAAACCTTGTAGTGTTGTGCCCTAGAAGATGGTGGGAGATGGTGGGAGATGGCGGGTATGGTAATTGTGCTAATAAAGTACTTTATTTACTGGATCATATATGTTTGTCACTGTATCATCACGGTAACGATGAGCGTGCATGCACGGTAACGATGAGCGTTATAAGCGTGCATGTCGTGACGATCACTTTAATTACATACAGTTATACTCAATCTGAAGAATACATTACGAAAACATACAAGGGTATGATAGCACGATCTTAGACACACGTAAAGTTGTTTTAAAACCTTGGGAGTTTCAGGGCTACAAATTAGCTACAATGTTTCTTGTAACACGCCTATACAGAGTACTGAAGCAGCAACTTGAGTGAAGAGTATTGTGTCATTGCAAAAGCAATCTAAATATAAAAGCAAAGCGAGTATCTTCTCATGATTATAAACTTTACCCCCATGCGGCAGCTGACTAGATACAATGCATATCAGAAAACATTTGTTTTTCTCACAGCTTTCATTATTTTCTATAGGAAAGTAATGATTTGTTATTACATCGTAAGCTGCCAACAGACAAAATGCGACTACCAACACGGGAACTCACGCAGTTGGCCTCGTTTTTTGGTTATGAATTGGCGGACGATTTCGCGAAACTGCTTTGTCGTTGGCCTACAATGTCAACAAAGGCGATAATTCCCTTTTTATGTAAAAATCGTTGTAACTTGCTATAGGATTTTCAAATCAGAGGAAGTTCAGTCAATTTGATAGTATTCTGTGTGTTCCACAAACACCTGTCCAATCGAAAGTATCAGTGGCATTGTGTTTGCACATGCAAAAATATGAACTATGTAGTCTAATGCACATACCATTAGGTCAGTTCCTCAGATGCATCACATGCAACTCATGTTTTGCAATGTGGTACAAATGTGTCCAGGACAAGTTGTGTTGAATGTGATCGAATGGGGGAGGGGGGGGGGGCTCTGTTCTTTATATGAAGTTAAAAGAACATGATAAGGATGATGTGTCGTCATCTCTGAAGGCTTAAAGAAGCATTCCAGAATTTAAGCATATTTTAAAACCTCACTTGCTATAGAACTATTACAGAAACTTTTTTTTGTGTGTTCCTGTTTCCTGTTTTAATCGCTCATGTGTTTTAAGAGAATACTATAAAAAGTGTCCTTGTTGATCTCCATAGAGACGGGAATTATAATAAAAGTTTTTCACCAATGCGAAAGATACCAGCTCATGAAATGAGGCAAAACATATTTTCATTTTACAGGAATCAGTTCGAGTTTTCAATTTCGGATCACTCAAATAGTGCAAAACTTAATAAAACAAGTGATCAGCGACTAATATGTCTTTAAATTTGATCAGAATTTGGTGCTCTAACCATACTTTTCATTCCAGTATCTGACATTTTTGACAACAATACAAAGTTAGGTCTCAGTGTAGGTCTAATTCTGCTAGAAGAGTAAGAAGAAACTATACTCAACTCGTTTGCCTGGGCAGCGGATTGTGGGACGGGGGGGGGTGAGTAAATAGCCCATTGCCATTCGCAACAATTTTTCAAAAATAGTCGTAAAGGAACACTACCACCACAAATTTTGGAAGCTTTCTACTCCTCGCTTTTTTTAACCATGCAGGGATGCTCTCGAGAAAGGACAGTGTTAGATCATTCAGCTGGACCCTCTATTAGGGCCTTTTTGAATATAATGATTTGGAGGGTGGTGAGGTTTGGCACCGATCCCACTGTTTAAAGCAACTTGCTCCTTTTCAAGTCTGGTCCCCTAAAGTGAAGATGTAAGTATTTTGACAAAACTCAATAATTTAGATGTATTAGCAAACTAGGTCTCACTTTTCCAGAATTTCATCCAGTTTTGCTGTGTTTTTGGCAAATCTGATAATTTGCAGCCTTCACCCTCCCCCCCCCTCCCCAAACACACACCATATACACACTGCTATATTGCTTTAAAAAATGCTTTACGCATTGATACCAACATAGAGTCTCATATAGCTCATAGGAGACGGAATAGTCGACTTTTATGAAAAGATGAAATTTCCAATGTCCCATCTAGGCTACCGTACAACACATACAACACTAAAGCTGTTCTGGGGAACCCCCAAATCCGACTCGTTTTTCCCCTGTCACTTTATGATAGCTTCTGACGCGACTGCTTTTATCCCTTCAGACGGAGTACACCTGCAATGTATCATTAATTAAAATATAAATATATATATGCCAATGTGTATTCGATTGACATTCTGTATATATCAGTACCATTTTGCTATGCCTGATTGCGGTACGTGTTTCCTCTTCACATATAATAGTAAATATGATATAGATACGAGAGTTATTTTCAGCTAACTGGTCACGGCTGTGTTGATGTTGGTTCAAATTCTCTTCATACTCCCCGGGTTTGCTTTGAGCATCTCCCGAACCCATCTCTCATGTAAAGCCGTACAGTTAGCGATGAATGTCATCACAACAGATGTGGCTGATATTTCACCGTTGTTTTTTATTTTATTTTAGAGAGTCCGCAAAGTATATCTAGTATCCTTTTGTCTGTCTGCATCTCGTTTTTTTTACAACGTCAATTAAAGAGAGATCCCTGCAGGTTTCTCTGACGTCATCACTGGTGCAACGTCACAAGCCTTAAAATAGCCAACCTTATACCGCCTTACAATTATACAGTTTAGAGTGTCTAGATTTAAGACGGGCTAGCGAAAGGAAAACAAACTAACTTCGGATTCGTGTCCGTTGCTGCTAGGTGTAAATTCATTTGCGTGGGTAGGTTCATCGTCAAAGCAACATCTGTGAGTTTCGTTCGCGTAAAGAATTTATTTAAGATACACTATGTTTTGCGTGCTAATCCTTGATAAATATATTGTCCTTGCCCACCAATTTCCTCTGAGTAATCCCTCGAAATAAATGTGTACTAAATACAATGGCATATAAGCATATTTCAGTAAACTTGTAGAATATTTATAGAGAGAGTGAGCTGGGGACATTTTATCAGTTATGCTCTGTGTAGATCGCTAATTAAAGGGCCATTCGATGCAATCTTAGCTAACTTCCGCAGGTAAAAGAGGCACGACTTTTCGCCTGCGTTTTAATAATCGTAAGATATCGAAACCGGACAAATTCTTTAGACACCCATTGGCTGAGTTCTGCAATCTCTGTCAAAAATTCTGAAATTTATTTTAATTGCTACAAATTTCAAATCTACTGCAGGACGAAAACGAAAAGAACTAGATTGGATTTTCAGTATCCTGTCCTCTCTGTTGTCAAAAGATTGAACTATGAGGACATATTCACCTACAAGTCCAAAAATCCTTACATACGCATTCCGTTTGTAACTAACGCCCCCCTCCCCATGCTAGCTTTTCGTCAACCCCCAACCTTAGATTTCTACTCACTTCCTCCAGGCTCCCTTACACAGTTTCCACCTCCGCAGGTAATATCCGTTGCGGAAAATCCTCGAAGCCAAATATGCCCCCATATTACCCCATGCAGGCACCGTGGTCAAAATTCTTGTGATTCTAACATTGTAATTTACATATTCTACTGTGTACTTTGCAAAGAGGGCAATGTAGGTGAAACAGGTTCTCGATTCCGCTTACGTTTCAATACTCACAAAAATCCTATTCGTGATCATTTTTGCTGGATTCCCCGTTTCCGAACATTTCAATCTTCATAGACATTCCAATATTATTTTCTAAAACAATATACTCCTTATTTGTCAATTATGAGTCATATCTTATTTCTCTGTTTTTTCTAATAATATTGTCTTTTGTAGTATACGTAGACTTTCTTCATAATATATATTTAGCCGACGTTATTGAGTGTTTCGTGGAATGTCATCAAATAAATTTGTAACTTGCTTATATTCCTAATAAGGAAGAAAAGTGTAGACACATACGGTATGTAATATAACATGTCAGTGACCTTCCAATAGAATCAATTTGGTGTCTGTAAAATTGGTCTGTCTTGGAATTATTTTTTCACCGAGATCTCAGGCGGTGATTGAAAGGATCGGAAACGCCAGATGCCGTCCGCATTATGTAACACCGGTAATACATCAATGCTATCGCAATGCGAAACACAGGCAGGCGTATAAACCTTGGGTATTCAGCATGTTGGGGGACAGCATGTGTGAATTGTTTCTTCAGGGGGGTGGGAATTATCAGAGGGTTTAAAACTCCTAATTGGGTTGTTCGTTGCAGGCACTCCTGTTAAGTGTCCTTCGTGGATAGTGACAATTCTGTTAATCCCCCTCCCCTCCCCGCCCCACCACCCCCTGCCCAACGGCTTTAGTAACTTCTCCCTACCTCTCTAGCATAATTATACCTACTCTATGGAACGCGAAAAGGGCAAACTGATTTCGTTGTCTAAATTATAGTTGTTGCTGCTTTTTGACCACGCTGTTGCTCAAACTCACGTTGATGTCTAAAATTCTGTTGTCTCAACTTACGTCGTTGTCTAAACTTCCGTTAAACTTATCAACGAAATAAGTTTGCTCTTTTCGCGTTCTAATCTTGTATTGCTGTTTGGTGAAAACTGTCAGATACTGTAATGAAACGTATGATTAGAGCACCAACGGTGTTAAACTCACAGGCACACATTGAGTTTATTTGTAATGAGAGAAGTTTTGGTAAACTTGATGGTTAGTAGATCGAAAGTTGTGCTATGCGCTGCACGTTTTGTTGATAAGTTGTGAATATAAGCAGGCAATTTGTGCAATATTTAGAAAAGATATTTCGACTGTAATATCAAATGGATTATGTGTACCCTTGAGATACTCCAAGGATTACAAGATATATAAACCACATAACGCAGAATATTATTTGGTACTCTTTTCCGTCAATTAAAAGGATTCAGTTTAATTATACAGCAACGCCATAGAGTAAACTTCACTACTTATATACTGTAGAAAATTGGGGCAGAAACATAACCTTATCTGCCGGCCCCCTTTATGAAGATGTGCATTAATTCTAAGAGGAAGATTGGCATTTATAGAGAATAAAAATAAAATTTGGAAAATAATATATTAAGAGAGGAGATGAATAAGAACGATGTTTGAGAAATATATCTCTATTATCTAATATCTAATATCTCTCCTGGTGTGTAAAATGGTGGTTTAGTGATATAGATCTTGACGTTTCGCGTTTAGATGTAAAACCTGTAAGATAGCACTTCTAAATCCCTAAGCAATTGATGACTGGTTTGTGATGCGTGACTTGAACTAAGTCAGTCCACGTTGCCATAGTTTCAATTTTCACATATCTTGCGATATGAATTGTCAAATGGCAGTCGCATCAGTGCGCTTCGCGCTTTCGGCAAAATGTTACGTCAATGCGATACATGATGAAAACGCTGACATTTATGTTTTGTGGACGATCCCTTCTTTGTTTATATCTTTTGATACAAGACAAGAGGGACTGACGTGTCAATTTTGAACCGAGTTTTGAACTGTGATGAAAGAAAATCTGCCTTGTGGTTATAATATACAGAAATGTAATATACTTTGTAAGGAAATGTGAGTTATTGACTACAACGGCTATGTAGACGTAACTTCGTGAAACTGTGGAAGAGCTAATCTTTAACGGACCACATCGCTACATATCTTCAATTCTGCATCAATTTCTGAAACATTTACGAATTATTGAGCTAGCAAATTGCCTATATATTATTGTATTGTCAATATTGATAATCCTAATGTAAATTTGAACCAAAAATAAAACAAAACTGTTAGCAAACTGCTTATCCACTAAGGGCCTGATCCACTAAGGGCCTGTGTAATAGAATGTGTATAACAGTAAGTTGGCCTGACGTTTCGATCCTAGCAGGATCTTCTTCACGGAGGTTAAAAGACAAGTAACAGTAACAAAAGGGGCAAATAAACGCAGAGAATACAGTCAGGTATTTACAGGTAAATTTGAACCATCAGGGAACTGGTATTGGGACTACCTTTTGATTAGTTTTACTAAACACACCCAGTTATTGCAAGCCAACAGAAACTCATGTGAAGCTGGCCTATCTATGTGATGATCGTCGACGAGCGCCTTTTTATATCAAGCCTTCCCATGTTGAGGAGTGTTCGTGAAATAACGAGACAGACGTGTAATTGTCGCTCCCGTCTCTGCTCCCGAGACTGCCGCTTCACTCCCCTTCCGACGAACGATATTTTACCTCAGCATCTGACCATTTTCTTCATTGAATATTGATGGGCTGTGAGGGAGGAGGGGGGGGGGGTTATCCCACTCATCATCACTGCAGGGCAGCCATGACGAATAGAATTGATTCAAAACCGTTGAAAGAAGAGAACCAAACCCCGTTTCCCAATTTGTAAACCAGAAATACCAAATCCACAAAAGTCTCTCCCTCAACAACACATGCCCATCAGCAATTTTGGATAGGTCACAAGAACGTAGTTCCTGGCGGGCATTTGAAAGGGGAACCTGATGGTTATGGGATATAGACACTATACCTCTACACAATGCCTTGGATGTATAGCAAACTTTTCTTTTATGTCGTATTGAATATGAGTAAAAGAAAGATGTAGTACAACCTTATATCATATTTTGTACAAGACTGATGTACCATTATGCGATTGTGTCAACACAGATCTTTCCAACAAAGTTTCAACGTTTGTCTTCAAGAATGACACTCACTTTCCGAACCGTCTGTAGTGTAAGGGAAAGGTTAAAACAAGATCAAGTATTGGATTAACCATACGTGGAAAGAAGTCACTCCCAACACTTTTTGCCTGCTTCCTGCTTACACGTTCACTTAAAGGCATTGAAGGCTGGCCCCAAACCGTGTGCCGCCCACTGAAAAAAAGTTAACTTTCCGTTGCTTGCAAGTGAAGTTTTCTTCTTGTCGCAACAAAATGCAGACAGTAATGAAACGTGATACCTTGTTATCTTTTATCTGGACCTGAGATCAGGGAGTTCCATAACAACTCCCTGCTGAGATGGTCATCGTTGCTATGTACACTGTGTTGTGGGTAATGACCGTAGCTGCATGTATTGACTGTACACTACTGTCTAATTACCGACGGTTGCAAGCTGTGTGTGTATTTTCTGGGATCGATGGTGGTGTCTAACACTTCTGTCACACCTCATTCGAAATTAGGTCAGATTACCGGCATCAGACGTTTCTTTGTGCGCGAGTCTTCACTCCCTCTTTAATGGAGCCTCTTTCATCACATTGATAACTTGCAATTGTGCAACGAATCATTAATGTTACAAATAAATAATGAATATTTTCGCATTGCTATAGTACCATGCAAAGGGGAAGAGGAACATCACACCCGATACTCATAGTTGTGGAACATGAACAGTAGTTACTGTACTAGCTATGAGTATCGGGTGAACATCATCCTGATAGAATCAAGTCCTCTCAACAATTTCTCCCTCCAGAAATGAGACTATTTGATCTAGCACTGAATTATAAACAGCATTGATAGGGAAACTAGCATCAGTTTGAAAATGTATTCTAGGGAAGATTTAGAGATTATCCCTTTGTACCAAGCCCCCCCCCCTCAATACTGTGGGTGACGTCCAAGCCCACAGCCTCATGTATCCGCTGGCAATCCTCCATGCATGCTTCTGTGCTTATCTGTTTGACCAAATATGTGAATACATCCACTGAAAACAAGTCTTGTCCGCATGCGACATCGTAGCTTAAAGGTCACCGAACAAAATTCAATTAATAACTGTAAACTAAATTTTGTAATTAACTTATCCCCAGAGGAGATTTTTTACACCTTATACAATATAGTCATTTTCTTAATAATCCAGCTCTTAAAGCCGTAATAGTCTGTATTGACACGAGCGGTGATAAATCAAAAAGTGACTTAATCCCTACTTTCCGGTCACCGAGCAATACATAATTAATACCAAAGTGAAACACGGTATAACATCATAGAAATCAGCGTACCACTGAAATCCAATGTGTTTCATTCAGCAAAGAGTTAACAACTCCCTGATTTCATTTTTTCCATTTTCTGTTTTCTTGGGAATAAATTAGGTCAAACTGATATCTTTACCTGATCTGATAAGTTCTCCGTCGTTGTATGAAGATGCTAATAAGACACAAACACACACATCTCATCATGTCATGAATATCAATAGTACACTATGGCATATAGAGCGTCTCATTTGACCGGAGAGACCGTTCATCTCACGTTTTATTCAGGTCGTCAAAAATTAATTAGACTATATATAATAAGATATTTTGATAATCGATGACATTATCGAAGCGACATTATACTCCTGCTTGAATAACATTTGGAGATTATAATATGGGGATAGCATTAACGAAGTAAGAAAACTGCGATCTTTTGCATGTACGATGAAATTGAACAGCGAGTGCTTTTTGGATTATCTGGAAGGGTTTCTCAATTTTCTCATCAACTTATATAATTCGGTAAGTTAATGTATATTCGTCGCATTAATATATGCTTTTTGTATCTATGTTTGTTTGTAACATGTACGTTTGTATAAACAGGGAGAAGTGTTATCACTATATGATGTACTGTTTTTCGTCATTAACAAATGATTAGGTTTATAGGAAATTTCTAAACCAGCGTTTGGTATATAAGATAATAGACACAGAGATATATTGATGTAGTATGCTTAATCGTTCATCGTTTAGTAGGGATGGTGCGTGTGTTTGGACGGCTAAACTTATAGAACTGTTTATTCACATCTGTATAAATTAAACTTGAGGAATTTATCCAGAAAGTGTGCTTCATGATAAGTTAGTCATATCTTGCTATTTTTCAAAACTTTGGTCTCTATATAAGGGGCTCATATTTCGAAGCGGTTGAATGAAATATTCTCACAAATTTAACAGACATAAGGCTTTCATGGCAACAAATAACACATTTCCATGTATAACAAAATTGTCAATGACTAATCCCCCACCCCCACTTATTGTCATAGTGATTCTGTGAGTTATATGACTGAAAGTTGCAATATCGTTTAGAGTTATTGTGTGACGTACAACAAGTTACGTAGATTAACATTCACAATTAGGCCTTGCTCACGACGCCGACGTAAACATCGACTTGGTCTTAAGAAGCATTCCAGTTGTTGTAATTGGTATATTACAACAAGAATAATTGTAAAACTATTACCTGTATACTCAACGTTATTTTAGCCCATTGCATATCAAGATGCTATTTCTGCATGCCCTATAATTATCAGAAGGAGGTGGGGGCTGGGGGTGCAGCCCCCCACCCCCAACCAAATATTTTTGTGAAAATTCGGGCAATATGCTGAGAATTTTTCGGGCACCTACTAATAAAATAATTTGCAATGTGTTTTTCATTGGTTAAACTGATATTATCATCATTATTATTGTCACGACTTCCCCAATATTTCTAACCAATATGGCAGGGTAATAACACGGCAAATGATTGTATGTTATTGACATGCGATGTAATAACCAATGCATGCCTATATGACGTGCACTGTCAGATGTTGAACGAAAGCCGTACATTTTTCGACCGAACTGATGTCTAAGACTATACAGATTTAAATATAATTGGTTCATTTATCTCGAGGATGTTCAAGGAGAACAGGGTAAATAACGATAATGATTTTTAAGGCCAATTTAAGGCTTGCAGATTCTTTCGCATGGTGAATCTAATAAAATCAACTTGATGCGACATTGGTGTACTAATTTTAAGGCTATGTTAAAGAAAACAAATATCTTGACATTTTTTATGATATGACCGAAATCTCTCATATTAAGAAATTACAAGTATACCGGCAGAATGATGTATCGATGTGTCCCTGACATTTAGAAGAATATTTTCAAAATACACAAAAATGTCAAACCTTTTATTAACGTCAAGTTTGTGTTTCTTACTCTCTCTCTTTTTGCACTGCAAACGGCTACATTGCTAAGTGACGACTTTCAAATACAGAAGTAAGCCTATTTTTGGACATTCTCAGCTCAATTCCAGACATATTGAATTAAAATTCAAAACATTTGCGTGCTACCTTGACAGAACTTGTTTCTGGCAGTCATTTGAATTAAAGCGATTCCATCGCATACGTGTGAGCTGTTTACCTTCATTGTTATGTTTGGGGGCATTTGTCTTGTTTTTGCTTTACTTGTTCTTTTAAATTGTTCATCGTTTCAAGTTCCCATGACTTTTCCTGGCACCAATAGATATTGCATATCGGTCCGGTATACATAAGCAAAAAACCACTGTTTTGAGAAGGCGCACCATTTTTGTTATGAAAGAGGGAGCTAGCACGTTACGTCGTCCGTGTAGCGGTCTATCGGGAAGGGTTCCCCCTATCCCTGAGATATGATTGTGAAATGAAAGTTACTTAGATACAAAAGAAAATGGTGCGATATTTTGTAAAAAACAGAATTAATCAATGTTGAAGAAATTTCAATTGTTTATAGGTCAGTGCACCGTAAACAATTTTAATGTTATGTGCTGTACACTAGAAAGTCTTTGTAATATTATTTATCATTGCGGTTCCTATACGCGTATTGACGACCATTGTCACAGACTGGCAATCAGCTTGATAAATATTTACGTTCGGGTTGTGAGAACATTAATAAACAATGATCTTGAAAACAAGTCATATGTAACACTGACCGAAAACAAACAGAGGTACAAGTCCATACACGTACTCCCCCGCATAGCTTTGTATTTTATTCGTACTCACGGCTTAGTACGTTGTAATCGTGCTAGAAGTAGCTTGGAATCTTATGTATATATATATATATATATATATACAATAGTACAAGACTATTAGCGTACGCCTACCCACACTCAGTCTTTGTACTCGTATGAGTGTTCATAGCAAGAGGAATTATACTTACATATCTGTACTCACGCTGCAGTACTCATTAATATTCATGACATTAGCACCAAAAACAATAGGGACCATGTACTCCCCATGGGGGATCTACATTCCAAGTATGGGCTAAATCAAAGTTACCCCTGTTGAGATTTCGTGTTTACAAGCTAATATTGGCGAAATCTTTCTTAGCCCCGCCCACTCATGAATATCAATGAGATCAAAATTTATGTAGTGCAAACATATGTACCACCTTGAACTTATTCCATTCCTACAAGTGTGCTCTCGAACTAATGTAATTAAAACCAGATGTACCATATTTGTGGGATTTTCATGGTGTATTCCACGAGGTTGCATGCACTAACTATAAACTACGTGTTAAGCGCCGGTGGTTAAACTTTTCTTCAACAATTCCAAAGTTTAACACATTTCGATGTTTTCATTGTACGATGACCATCTTTGCCAGAGAATTATTATTATTCTTCTATCATTTTCTTTCCCTATTTATTTAAAGTGAAATTGGACGTACGAAGAAGCAAAGTACAGACCTACAGTGTTAATAAAGTTAGCAAAGTCTAGAAATGTTCGGAAAGTTACTTTATTATTTAATTTTAATTTTACCCGTGAAACACCACATCCTTGAAGGGTGTATTTCAATAACGGATGAAACATACAAATTTTATGAAACGTATATTCGCTAAACGTAATAACATTATTGGTCTACTCGCTTAATTAAAAACATACAGTTTGCAACATCTGCGTAAGAGATATATGATTGTCAACCTTGTAGAGAAAGTACACGGCAGCACACATAATATGAAAACAAGGAACTGGCAACTAAAATGTCTTACAAGGTTTTCATAAATCTGTTGAACTGTTGCTGTGTGATCGTTCGAGAGTGTATGGATAGTGATGGTTTAAACATCACCGCGTGACAAATACTATAGTATAAGTATACTTTATGGACTCTGCAAAGTTATAATAAAAAAAGTATACATTAAGTGCAGAGAGGCTAGAAAATTGGTTTCTTTTCTATACACCAAGTATATTTACGTTTGAGAGATGTGCTGTTTTCTTTCCCTCAAATTACATATTTGAATGAAGACAATTTGAAGTATATATTTCGTTACTTGGCAGAGCACTGGTTCTGCGATGTACGGTCATGGTGGTGCGTTATAGATATTGTCGGCGCTGTACAAGTTTGACAGCTTAGCATACCATTTGCAATATATATATCCTGTACTGTATCAGTAAAATAAAGCAAAGCAACGATATGTGGAGTAGAGAAAATATTGAAATAACAATTGTCCCGTCTTTTAATGCTCAGATGAAAAACCAAACAATACGATCCTCTCCATCACTATCATTAGTTCTCACTTCAAAAAAAGGGCAAGTCCAAAATACAATGATTATAACTTACCTACTAAAGTGGATCTATGGCAGATGGTATGAAGCTCATTCTAACTATAATTTAGCAGTTATTGTGTTTACAAATGTAATAGCGAAACGTTCACCTATGAAAATAAGCTTGGAAATCTTTTGCACCCGACATTTTAATACAGTACAACGTTGGATGTTCTCATACACTCGTAAAGTCTTCTACACCACATTACCTAAACAAAATTTCAAGGAAATAATTTTGCATTTGAGAGCAACCAAATTGATAAAACAAATGCCTGTATCGATTATCAGACAGATATTTGATGGTGTTTTTAAAGAAATAAAGAAAACATTATACAAAAAGGCATGGAACTTCCCTTTTTGCTGCACTTGAAAAAAAAACATGCATATTTATATCGAACTTGAAATACACGACATATAAAAACGATTTTATTCACGTAATTTGACTTTACCAGGAGCAGAACCACGTATACTTCTGCCCCTCCCTCAGAAATAAAATCAGAGGGGCTTAACCCCAAAAAGCAGACAGAATATTACAAATAATCCTACTGTACGGTAAAAGCCAAACAGTCTAGAATTCTTCAACACTGTTTCAAAAGTTGCAAAATGTAGCACCAATTTACCTTTACGCACCCTCCATTTTACCAAATTTCCTCAAAGGGGAACGGCAACCCCTCCCTTTTGATCCCACTCCAATAACATTGTACCCCTCCTCAGTACAAAACTGGTGTTTGCGCCTCTGGCTCATTATTATTGCATGTCACAGGAATTGAGCATTGAATAAATGTGCACATTCTTACTCGCAATCAAAATACAAATGGATTTTGGTAATTTTACATAACCAACATAAATCATACATATAATACTTCAGAAACATAAAACACATTGTTATGTAGTACACTACTAATATATGCGACATTGCAAATTCCAGTGAGCATTTGTTTTGCAGAGAAAGTCTGGACTCGCTCAGCCTAGGTATCATTCGAAGAGAATAATTGAAAGGTTGAGACCCAGAAATTTAAATCCAGAAGAAAACGGGGAATTAGAGCCTTCAAGATAGCAATCTAAGCTGTCGTCTCTCATGAATTCTAGGAATTGTTGAGGGGGCAATAAACATAATGAATTGTTTGTGTCTTTTGGATGTAGTCACGTTCTCTTATCCAGCGTAGTAATCTAGTACTAATATCTTGACTTCCCTTTGCAAGTACAGGGAGAGGGGTGACTAAGAAGTTACTGCAGGGCCTTACGATATTTCATAGACAATTTCCTATTGGATTACAACAGTTTCTTATAATGAAGCATTCTATTAGATCTATATCATATATTACACATAACTAGGTAATGTTTACTTACATAAATTAACGTGGTTACAATAACTGTGGTTATTAATCATGGCATATTCTTAAGTATATTAAGGTGACCAATTATTTTATCCAAAGGCAGGTAATGTTGAGGCTTACGCATTTATTCATTGCAAAGCGTTCAGTTTCCTATTTCACTAAACCTAAAATAACAGCTCTTTTGCTTTCAGGTACCTCCAGCATGCTTTTCCTTAATACAGGTTTTGTTTATGGTACTATCATGAATGATATATGAAGGGCAAATAACATTTTTTCTCCTTCCAATTTACATCTTTAAGTAAATTGTTTGGCATCACTGAACTACTCTACATACTGATCGTTCCTGTGGGGTATGATTTGTCAGATAGCTGAGAGGCAAAACATATGACTAAGTTGGCTTGACTGGAGAGCCAATTTCAAGTCCAGAGAAAGTTAACTCGAGTTCGGACTCGGTTACTCCAGCTCTAAATATACAATTATTCACTTTTCTCCGCTCTCCTCTAGCACGTGAAACATATCTGACCGACAATCATCTATTTGCCACCATGAGTCGGACTCCCTCACAATACCGTTACCCAAATAACATTCTTTCTCCCACTTTCCCACCCAAACATGAATATAACCCTATAACAACTGCCCGAAGAACTCACTATACATTTGCGTATGTATACACTCTAAAAACCAAAGTGCTGAAAACAGCACATAGAGTGCTATTTTACAGCACTTTCCAAGAGCCCTGAGAGGGACAGCACCCTAAGTGCTATAAATAACACTCTCAATGGTGCTAACTATACCAGCACCTGAAAAGTGCTGCAACAGTCCCGCACTTTAAGTGCTACCACCAGCACTGGAAAGAGCAAAGTAGGCACCTGTAAGTGCAAGTCCTTAGGTCAGTATTAGGGTGTACAGAGCACCACTTACTGTAGACTCAGAATCTGTATCACTTGCAAAATATGGAATGTAAAGGGTAGGTCAAAACACATCATCACCTGACTGAAATAAAAGGGAACACATTTTTTCTTTTCTTTCTTTCTTTTATTGCTTCCTGTACTTGAGAAATAAAAAAATCATGAGTTAGACTTAAACCATATAGTGTAGACAGATTAGCTTAAGTATGTCAGCTAAGCCCTTTGTTTACTATAAAAATTTAAGGCTGTTGACCAGAAGTGCTAGAGTATATCCATGCATAGTGTTCTAGCCTAACTTTATGTTTACATTTAGCCATGGATGTTACTAAGTTAAAACATGATATTAATTTACTGTATTAGTACTGAGTGATATTGACAGTAGATGGGACTATGCACCCCAAAAATCCAGTAAAATCCAGATTCCAACTGGATAAGATCTCAGATTGGACAAAAATTAAATAAATAAACAAACCAGTTTTTACCACCCAATGAGGTTGAGTTTCCATGGTCCCTTATTTTGAACAACATCTTCAAACCTATTCACTCCACTCTTTTCATGAAGTCAAATGAAAATAACACCAACTTGATCCCCAAATGGGTCAAAAATAAACTGAAACACTGAATATCCTCTAACAGTCTGAATGAATGTTTTAAAACAAGATAAAAGTAACAGTGACAACACCCAATCAAGACTAAGTTAGGTAAACCTACGCTCCCAAGGGCGAGCAAGTGCCTGACATATTGTGAGTCATTAATTATTAATGAGTAATTCATGTGAGTGGCTGTGGCTGAGATCTGGTGCAAGCAGTATCCCTCCCATGTTTATAAGCAACTTAAATTATCAACTGTACAACCTGAATAACTGATCAAAACTTGATTTATCCATCACAACCAGGTTCATCTGGAGATGATTTTAGAGATATATGTGGGTCTAAGTTTTTTAGTGGTCAGTTTTGTATTTGCTTACCCTGTGTTGTAGGCCTTATAATTCTGTTAATGTCAAAATCCAACTACACTTTAGATAATAGCTACATACTAAGCTCTAAAGGATTACAAGAAATTGAATTGAAACACTGATCCCAAAGATAAAACATACGGCATGTTTTTCTACTACAAAATGGCCATTGCAACTTACTTAAGAAACGTTATGAGAAATCATGAAAGAGATTAATGCTTGTTATTAAAACGAATAAATTTTCAGACATGCTTGCAAAAAACTTTCCTTTATGCTTTTAAACTAAACTGTGAACAGTCTCTACTCCACATTTTGCAAAGCAATCCTTATCTCCTTAACACGATTACTTATCTTTTGACCTGATGGAGGTATGCCATACACCACAGTTTGGATAAAGGTGTAGAAATCTGTGAGCTGCACCGCATATGCTACAATAAAAACATAATGAACTTTCATTAGAATATCTGTAGCTGCTACAATTCCACATGCTTGCCTGGAAACAGGTAGGGCAACTCCATCCAGAACTACAAAAAACTGCTGCAAGTCAGTCACATTGCTTCCAATGGCCAAGAGGTGTGGCTGTTTTCTGCTGAGTTGGCTTTTCTTTGCATATTCTTCCACATTTGTTCCGATCTAAGAAGAAAGAAAATTAATTCATGCATTAATTTCCAAAATAGTGCCGATTTCTCAAGTAACCTCTGAAAATTCAACTAGTCCAGCTGACAATTACTTCACATCCTGCTTGCATCACTAACCGTACTATTATATATCTTGCCTGAACTGCTGCCTGGCTTGTGCCATATTTTAACCAAATATAAAATCCACATTAATAACTAACCAGCTACAAAAATATGCAAATATAACTTGATATATAATACAGGATTATCTGGCTCAGGTACAGAATAGTCTACATTAACCCACATCTGGATCAGATAGTTTTATGTGGTTGACTCTTATCTCCTGAAGGAAAGACACATTTAATAAGAGCACCTACCTGGACCGCCCAGCACAGATTGAGCCAAGGGGCTGAGGCCTAGAGGACAGAATGTCAGTACCAATATCCCTAGGCTCAAATGGTTAAAGATTGATAACTCTGCATGAATTTTGGCAGATCTTTCCCACTCAACACACAAAACAACTTACTGGTTGCCAGGCGATGAAGTAGCGGACATTGTCATCTCGACTGCATTTTCTACTTTTCCTTGTGTTGAAAGACGGCAATAGGTGAACCTATGCAAAGAGACCGTACCTGGATGCATGTTCTAAAGAAGAAAATGAAAAGTTTCTTAATAATGAAAAACATAAAAACAGATTACATATCTCAACAAAACAGATGTATATGTCAACAAAATAGTGTGACGTGTCAGTTAGTAATTGTTTGTTCCTACTACTTGCTCCAGAAATTGCAATATACAAATTACACATAGGCACTGCATGCCAAAAAAAAATAAAAAAAACATTATTCTGATATACTTTATGTCCACTGAACCCAATTACATAGGCCTATGTCAATTTCACAGTCATAGGTCTTTTCAAAGTCACTAAAATAAATATGGTGGAAGACTGAAGGATTTCTGGGATTCTTCTATAATTGAAATTGGTTAGGCCAGGAAATTAATACTTTTGCTTATTGAATGCACTGTGGATGGAGGAAACTAAGGCATCAAGTGGTACAGTAACTTGTATCGATGAATGAACCAAGCAAGTGGCTATACAGGTACAAACTTACACCACCAGACTTACAACATTGGTTCTAGAATGTTTCTAGAATAATAACACACCCCTCCACCCACAGCGCTTTAACAGTACGTAGCTCAAGAAACCAATTTCCTTCAGTTTACCCTTACTCCACAGCTGGAATTAAAGCAAAAGTGAACAGGATTGCCAGCTTAATCAATTTTAGTGAATGGGCCTAAGAATTGGCTACAAATTTAGACCCAATAGTTATAACCTTTGATCTGAAATCTGGATACAAGTTTTAATCCACTGATTTCAACAATTTGCGAGCAATCTGATAATGATCTGGCTATTTTTGATTCACACGCTGCAGCCTGAATTAACACTTAAATGATCTTTGACCTCAATTTTTGGATACATTCGTGATGGGTCCCCTCCCATGGATCAGTTTAGCCAAGTTAGCTTCAGTACTTGAAAATTCACATAAGACTGCAGGAGATAATACCACTTAATGAACTATCGTTAGACAGGTAGATGCCCACCAATCACATAAGCTCCCACCAGCTTCTATGGTGTCAGAACTTAAGTCTTCTTCAAAATCTAGATTGGAATGTAATTCAGTTTTAGTTTAATCACTTTCATTCATTTCTTCCATGTATGTTTAAAGAAAGTTGGGTACCAGACAAACTGTTAACAGCATTGCCACTTTTCTGTACATGATTTCACCTATAGCAGTCTTTTAAAGAGCTAACATACCAAATATTCACTACAGAAAACTTGACTGAACTTGCACAATGAGAGTCACATGACTACAAAATGTTAGCACTTTTTTGAAACATACCCTCAGACTTTTCTGTTTCTTCAAATTCAAACTGAAGGTCCCGCAGAGCTGAGTTGGTGAGTACATGCTCCAAATGAAGCGGGAATGTACCCTCCCATTTCATCAAAAAGTTATTGGCGACCTGATCTCCATACATCTGCTCAAAGTCTTGCAAAATCTACAAGTAAAAGTATAGAACAAGAAAACATGCAATGAATCCCAAAACATGTCAGGTTTCTTTCATTTTTCTGCAAAAGCTTGAGTCTATAAACAGTATAAAAAAAAGCATGTTTAAAGTTTCACCGAAATTAGTTTCAAATTAATTGGAAAATTAAGCCTACCTATAGTCTTTCACTTTTCATGACAGAACATCTTAAATGAAGCATATTTACATTGGGAGTCATCATTTCAAAAGAAAAAGATACTTATAGTAGGCCTTCCTTGATAGGTGCAAACAAGGCAAACATTAGGGTACACAACATTAAGCGATGCATGAAATATGGGAAACACTATGAAGGTCAAATAAGAATGGGATGTATACAATTACTCTGATCATTATTTTATGTTTACATTTACTTTAATTTTTCTTTAAACCTGAATAATGTATGACTGTGAAGTATGGTTTGTACTTGTACTTTGTAGGCTACTTCATTTTGTAGTCGGCAATCACACACAGACCTTACACTGCAAAGTAACATTAACAACACAACGTTAGGCCTGTTACCACAATAATGTTAGACCTAGGCTAGGCTACCACAAATTCAAAGCGTAATATGGAGTGACAGGCCGTCCAAAACGTTCTCTTGTGGTCGTCTAGCGGCCATCGGCTCATATTCTTTAGGCATTGGCATATAAACCAATACCAATACTTATTGCATTGGGCCTGCCTCTCTTATACGTTAAGACTCTGTGATGGCCACTTGTGCAAACGCAGTAGACTGTAGTACCAGTAGTACACCTCAATCGAATCGCCATTTGCGGCCATAAAGTTAGGCCTTATAAATGTTACAATAAGGAGGTAGGCTAGGCCTATATACGCCCAATCATAAACTTGGCATAGCCTAATGTTATATCAGAGCCCATTGGGCATTTACATACGTGAATAGACCTATGAAATAAGTGGTAGGCTACCATCACTAAGACGTCGACAGAGGTATTATTTCAAGGAAATTCCCGACGTCATCAGCAAAGCTAGGTTATTGAAAACATGAATGATCACTCAAATTTCATGAAAGGTCGCCATATCAGCTTTCAAATATTCCTTACTCTGGAGAATATTCACAGATTTCAATTCAGAAACTTACGTCTGCCGGTGGAACGTTCGTCAGCTGTCACGTCTAGCGATGCGATATGCAACTATTTGGTTATAACCAATAGCGTTGTTGCATGTTACTGACGTCACCGCCTTCAGCCAATCAAAAGTTAATACGAAACTTTCAGCACTTAACAAGTGCAGTGCGTCACAACTGCGGCGATAGCACTTTGGTATGGTGCAAGTTATTTAACACTTGAAGGTTGAGATACTAGCTCTTAAAGTGCTAATTGATGACTAGCACCGTGTTGGAGCTACTAAATTAGCACTTCAGTTTTTAGAGTGTAGTGACACTTTTAAATCACCTAAATTGTGACTATATCTAGTACAAGATGAATTCTAAAAACAGTATGTATATATTTCACCAACAAATTAGGGAAATATCTCAACCTTGATGTCACGAAAGTATGATGTTGTGATTGGTTATTCTTTGTCATACGTATGTTCATAGTGTATATACACTATATAGCTTACTGTATTTTACGCAGCACTGTCTGATATATTTCAACTGACAGAAAAAAAAAATTACAGTGATCTAACGAGAACCGCAAGTTAGAAAGTCTATGTTGCATTGTCCGAAGTCACAAAGAGTAATCTGCAACGTCTATATTTCATTTTGTTAGTGCAGAAAAAGTGCTAGGAGACAGTGCACACGTGAACTTTTACATTTATTTATAGAAAATATTGCTCTCATTCCAAACGGGATGTTCTTTTACCTATACCAAGATATAACCTAGCTTTGTATGTCATCTGCCCTGAATTTGGATGTAATAATTTATGATCAAATTCTGGACACCCTTTTAAGTACTTTGATTGGATGTCATCAAACACTTCTCTTCTTGTTTCAAGTATAAATCACAGTTATTAGCCTCAGGTGAGCCTAATTGCGATCATTACTAAGTGATATTACCCGAATGAAGCTATTTTCAGATTTATCACCAGGTCTTTAGTAGACTCGGCGATGAACGTAACCTGAAACTACATAAACCATTTTATGAGATTGGTGACTGATGGTCATAACAGCATGTACAAACCAGGAGCTAATTTGACGCTGGGTGGATTTATCAACAACTAATATTGTACATTTTCATGACATCGTGGCTTTCCCTTTTCGCAATCATTTATGTCATCTAGAACAACACATCAAATTGGCTCTGAACGCTGATGATGTTACAAACCAATAAACCATTTAACAGTAAATTCAACCTACTACATTTGTTACAGTTGAATCTGTGTGTTTGCAAAGTTGTATGTTGTCCAGATCGACTGATGAGTAACATTCGTGCTTCAACGAAGGTCGTTTTCTTTTCAACTTGTAACGTAAACTATACACTTAATACACTTTCCGAGGTCACTAGAGTATTGATGGAAGTTTAAAACTGACATGTCCTACCCAATATAATATAACGAATGGTGCGGACAAAATGACTCTTTCAATATCCTACCAGAACCTACAGATTATTAACTAGAAGTTAAAAAAAGTCTCGCATATAGTGATTTTCCCAGCAAAACTTCTGCACTCGTTTCGGTATACCTGCCCGTTCGCCAGTGAATTTCCAAAATGTATTAAATCGACTTCAATTCTCAAGGTTTAACACCATGAACGTATTCTTTAACACTCAAGCATGACATTTGTTGATGATAATTGCGAACGCAACACAGTTACTTCAATGTATCTTGTATGGAGTTGGATGTGGTTATATGGTCATCATGGTATGGTAAAAAACAAATTAACACTTAACCTCTAAACAGTCACTCAAGCAACATTTGATGCAAGGACTATAGTCGTATGTGTGCACATAGAATGGTTCGATACTAACTTCATCATGTCAATCAGTTATCAGCTCATTGCATAATGTTCAGACCACTAGGTAGATAATTGAGGGGAAAAAACATTGATAAATGAGCTTAACAGTCACATGGTTGAGAATTCTCATGTTGATTTGGATGTGACGTGAACATATGGTATTTGAATAATATTAAATTGAGTGACACTCGACCAGATGATTTGACCGTCCGAGGCACTCAACCGACAAAGCAGGAGAAACCAGGGCCTAGTATCGAGTCCATGCATACGGAGCTGCCTCGTATAGCTTGCCTGCTTCTGACTTTAAACTCTTCTCTGATTCGAATTAGCTGGACTCGCACTCGGACGAGGATCTTCTGAACTCGACGAGAGCCCTGATATTCGCCTCTGTTTCAGTGGCGGAGCGTCCATACAGTCAGGGGGGGGGGGCGGATACCCCCCTGACGGACTCAAATGGACTGCTGGCGCCCTTTACAGCTATTTACCACTTTTTACTTATTCGCGATTATTGACTTTTTTATTGCGCTCTCATCTACCTATTGACATTTGTCACATTTTGTTGGCGATGACACCTATTTATTCTTCGTTAATCTGCAAATTAGCAAGGCCCGGAAAGGATCATTTCCGGCGATCTATAGGAAGTATCTTTACTCAAAAAATGTCTGTACGCTCCGCGCCAACCTGTGGTGGCGCTCCGCTTAGAAAAAGTCGAAAGCGCCCATACAGACCATTCTCGCTCCCTCTGACCAATACCCCTAGCTCCGCCACTGCTCTTTTTCCTTTCTAGGAACTTTTTCCTTCTTGAGAGTCTTAACAGTTTTGTTAATCAGTTTCGCTTGCTAGGTGTCGATCATAATTATCAAGATAAAATTGTTTCAAATCCTTGTGTTACATCATTTTTTTGTAAACGTCATTTAAGAAGTGTCATTATAGTCGCGGATCTTACGAGACTATTTTATTGGAGTAAAATTATAATACATCGGGAAGTAAGCTTACTAATGGACTATTCCAAGACATTATAAATTCTTATGTCCACATATGAAAATCTTAAGACCTATGAAAATGTTATAGATACTTCAGAGCAAAATGAAGAACGTGTGATTGTGGTTAAATCCTACAGTAGGCAAAAGTTAGAGAATGTGAACAGAAATAAACGATGCATTAAAGGGTGTGAAGACTCGCGAAAAAGAAACGTCTAATGCCGGTCATTTGACCTAGTTTCAAATGAGGTGTAACAGAAGCGTTAGACACCACCATCGATCCCAGAAAATACGCACACAGCTTGCTACCTTCGGTAATTAGACACTAGTGTACAGTCAGTACATACAGCTGCGATCAATACCCACAGCACAGTGTTTAAACGATACAGCGATGGACATCTCAGGTCCAGCTAAAGATAACAAGGTCTCACGTTTCATTACTGTCTGCATTTTGTAGCGACAAGCAGAAAACTTCACTTGCAAGCAACGGAAAGTTAACTTTTCAGAGCGCGGCACGCGGTTTGGGGCGAGTCTTCAATGCCTTTAACTTGTCTTCTGTCCTGACATTTTAACCACGCAAGTATTTTTCAAAGTCTTATTTTAAGTGGTATCCAGGTTAACATTATTAAATAAAGAAATTAATCATGCTATGCTATGATGTACTGTTTAATAACTTGTTAGAAATGTAACCAAAAATCATTTGACCTGCATCGGTCACATATAGCACATAAACTTGTAATATAATTTCACCCTTTGAAGTGTTAATAAAAGAAAAATTATACGAAACAGATGGAATATTAATGCGTTTAGCTTAGGCCGCTTTGAAAGATTTGAAAAAGGCCTGTCAAATACTCAAATCATACTGGTTTGATTGATAATAATCCTAACTTTAAGCTTAGTGATCCCAGTTGATTGCTTAAGTTGTAAAGTTATTTTAAAAGACGGAATACGTCACACTTAATAATGTATTTATTTACATATAAATTTCGTTAATGATTGTACTAGTGTTTTCCTTTTCCTCATATATCATCAATTGCGTGCAAAAACAGTTCTATGAAATTGGGTTATCAATATTTAAGCACGCAGACAGCTGGATGGAAAGCAAACTGTTCAATCCAGTAACGCCGCATAATTCAAGTCAATGCACACATAGAAATGAAACTAAGTGTTATTATCCGCCTTCCATAGTTCAGGCTGCACCTCACATGGAATTATTCATCATATAGGTCTTAAAGCTATTGTCGTTAATACTTAATGCAAAAAAGTGTTATGATCTGAAGCTGTAAAGGTATAAAGTCTCTAGCGTGAAACTTATACAATCAAAACTTCAGGTTTATTCTATGTGGACAGAAAGATTAAACATTCGCCCCAAATAATGCATGTCATTATAAGGCATGAATTCACAATCATCTGATGAGTCACAATTCAACGTAAAGAGACAAGTAAGCGTCTCCTTTGCTTTCGTTTTTATCTTCATCCCTAACTAAGCTAAGATCATGTGTAGTATATCTGTTCCCCTTCGAGGGGAATGGTGATGCACACCCGACGATGATCACACAGTCACAGTCCCGATGCAAGGGGACTGGGGCTGAGAGCGGATCAGTCGTTTGGTAGTTTGGTTTTCGTGCCCAGGTTCTTTCTTTTTCTTAAAAAGTATCCCTAACTAGATTGTTGTTACTTAAAATTGAGTGTTCAATCAGCCACTTCGTCTCATAGCATATTCAATGAATATTTCGTTATACTTGCATGTAACACTACGTGACATTCGACTCCTTAAATTCTATAGGCCAAAAAACATCAGTATAAATATCAATTTGAGTTTGATATGATAATATAGCAGAATTCATAATGGATTTGGGACAACATTTACTGAACTTATCAGTAAATTCACCCGCCTTCCTATAGTTGAAGGTGACGCTGCTAAGGAAGTCGGACCATCTAACCCCCAGGGCTTCCCTAACTTTATCCCCCAAGGTCCCCCTGTGGATGTCAGAGTTGTCCACGAACCCCCAACTTTTCGAGACACGATCTGAGTCATTATTATAATTCGCATTACAGTGCTTTGTAAAAGATCAAGTATCACATGCACGGTACGGTACCACTATGGCAACATATGCGTATGGAACGCGAAAAGAGTTTGTCAATAGGTACGACTTTTGTACATTACTAAATGATATGATATATCAGATTTGACTTCAACAAAAAGTACTCTAGTTTTGAATTTGAGAAACGTCTCACGAACCCCCTGGGATGGACTCACGCACCCCTTTGGGTTCATGCACCCCAGTTAGGGAACCCAAGCTCTAATCTTTCTTCATTTACCTACCCAGTCAGTTTATACCATATAATCACTGTGATGCATTGGTTTTTTCTCACTATCTTTCTCTTTAAAACGTTGGCTTCACTGGTGAACGAAAATATCAATCTCAACTATAATCGCAGCCTATAAGCGAAGTGAGCTAAGCTATAGATCTTTTAATCGAAAAGCAAAGACATTTTTATGAAGAATTTAAACATCTGTTAGAACATGTTAGTGAATATTATTTTAATCATGCACGTAGTTTGGTGTTGGAATGAATGATGTAATAAACTCTGCACACATCTGCTTTAAATGACTATGCCTATAATTGAATCATGTAATGACCACCGATTTCTTACTATGGATGGTGAATGATTGTCGATGGATGTGTCTTGATACTCTCAAAGACGATCAAAGCAAAACAGTCTTAGTTCTATATTTCACTGCATTTTTTGAAACCTAAGACATGACTTGTCATGCTATCAGGCCTAAAACCATGTTTCACGCCATTTGAGAGGGAGGGGAGGGGGGATTTTATAAAACTCGAAACTTTCAAACCCCTCGATTGCCGCCATCTGTTGAGAAGATGTGTTCGTTGAATGCAAAATGCATTGATCTTTCTATTGAAGCTTTGAAGTCAATGAAAGTTCACGATCTTGAGGGAAATTCTCTCGGTAGTACCTGGTTACAAACAACACACGTAGTCGCAAAACTTAATCAAAAATCGTAGAATATTTGCGGCAATTTGCTGATAAATTAGTCTGCATTTGCATCGCTTAGAGTAACGAGACGAATTCGCTTGCAGGTTTGTGTGTTCATGCAAGAGCGATCAAATTGACTTCTCTAACTCTCGCGGTAAACTCGCTAACATTTAAATTTCTATATGAACTTTGCTCTTGAAGTATACGCTGTTTTGATCATCCTTTTTTTGTTTTTCTTCAAACGGACAATATACCTCCTCATATCACTCTGTAAAATTGTATATTTCTTTTCTGGTGTATGTATGCAAATAGGACAATGTGTTAGCGACGCTTGGAAAGATATAAAATACTAGAGTGAGGTTCATCATTAGGATGATTGAACCGCCTTGGGTGTTTCCAGACTCTTCTCCGTCAATCGAAATTGATTGCGAATATAGTAATGTAGTCACATACACGAGGTGTCTGCACATTGGAAGGTCTCGGAAGACAATTATCGTGATTCGCCAGAGTCGTTCATCAGGAAAGATATCAGTCAAAGAAACGTGTGTGGCAACAAATTCAAACCTTTGAAAAATTTCAGCGATTATTTGTTTTCTTCTGTTGTGATACTTATATATATATTATTACTTTGACTTGCTTAGAATGTGGATAATTCATATCGTTGTTTCGTTTATCTGTGGATTTATTACAACCTGACCTGGAATGTAAAGTAAATATCTACGTTCGCGTTTTTCATATAGCCATCAATTTGGTTTACTCCAGAAGATGAGTGGTTAGTGTCGTAAAAAAAAGTGATTTACAAAGTTTGGGAATAGGTTGTGAATGGAATCTATTCTTCGTTATTGTTTTCGCATTCGATGTTGTGAATTCCTTATGTGATGGTATGGATAGACCTTGATAGATTGGTACCATTGAATTATCAATTATAAATAAAGGTAATTGTATCTTAAGTTGAAAGTATATATTTTGTGTTTATTTTTATTTTCTTCAACATACGATATTGTCGATACAAGAAACGTCCTTATCAATTGTACAACCCTGGTAATCTAGAGAGTAACTAGAAAATATTTGTGTTTTTTCTTAAGACTGTGACAATTGTAAACCTTTAATAAAACATAAAGAATTTCGATCATTTGGCACTAGGCGTCTTAAATAGTGCACAAGTCTTTATTCTGTTTCGAGTACGGGCTATACATCATAAAACACAAAAACAATAATATAATGGTTTTTCGAAAACTCTATAAGAACTGCAAGTGCCACTTTAAGACATTGTTTTAATTATTCTTGAAGAGTTCAAAAGGTGTAAAGTACTTAATTTGTAGTTCAGTACGTGCATGAGGTCATTTTTGTTTTGCATGACGATACCTAAAATATGTGACTAGACTTTGGCGTGATGACTGTTAGATGTAAACAACTCTTTATGCACCAAAAAAACTTTGCGGACAATTTATGGCCCTTGCATTCAAAGTGCAGGGTCCATCTATTATTATCTATCTAGTATTATGCATTCCATATACTTGATTGGTAACTGTGTATATGTTATCGTTCCTCAGAATACGATTCTTACTACACGGACGGCGATTCATCTTCCTCTGACGGGAGCGACTCTATTTCTGCTGGCAACATGACGCCCAGGTCACCTGTCAAAACCATCCATCTCTCGCCTGTGAAGGCTCAGACGATGCCCAGAAATCTGTCAAGGTCTTCGGAATGTCTTTACCCACGTTCCAGAAGTCCAAGCGAGTGTTACCCTACAGATGCCAGTCTTGAGATCCCATCTCTCCATATACCTCAAAGAAAACGTAGTGCCGAAAGTTTCAGAATGGAGGATCTGGGCCAGTTACGACCTGAGTTATACATGACGGAGGAGACATGTACTCCGGAAAGGACCAAAACCGGAAAGAAAATAGAAGAAGTGATTGAGGAATATTATGGAAATGTGTGGTTTGCGGTACGGTTCGACAGGAAAGAATCGAGGTAAGAAATTCTGCCTTTGGCAAATTCGCTTGTTCGAATACGATGAGATCAAAACAGATCAATTGTTATTGCTTGTCCTATAGTCTTTGCCGTTTTCACTCCTTTTTTAATGATTTTATTTTATTTTATTAAAGTTTATATTTCAGGAACGTAACAGAACACAAGCTTATCAAGTAACACGTTCGATTTCCTTTGTATGATTATGAACAGTTTTATTCCAAACTGATTCTCACCAATGTTCTAACCCCTCGGCAGTATGTTCTTTTGTTTTTGCAATAACAAAGTTCAAACGTTTACCGGTACTCTTAGAAGCAAGTCTTGATATTTGGTCTGATAGATCCCATTTCTTTAGTCCTAGGTCGAACTATGGCCCTGTATGCTTCATTAATTTCAACCTTTGGTTTCCGCACTACTTTCCTTTCTCCGGTTTTCGGTGCAACGAAAATACAGTTTTCTATACACTTTCTATACGATTAACTTACTTCTTCAATTAAGCATATCACGTACATTGGGAAATGCAATTATCTTTCTTATAGTGATATCTAAGTTTTATTGGTAATCTTTACAGGTAATTTATTTTATTACAGTTCGTACTGTAAAAATGCTATTGTCATGAGAGGGAAAATGCATATTCTCTTCATAAATCACATTGCGTTAGTACCTATTGAAAAGTATTAACATTTTTGAAGGTAAGGTATTAATCCTAAAGGATCAAAATTGTGGGCAAATTGATTGTATCTGACAGTTTTACGTTATCAGTCAATTTTGCTCAAAATATTGCTGCAAGGATATTGCAATTTAGTAGGCTTTCGACAAACGATTTTGATCTAGTAAACACTAGACTCATATATATATAATTTGAAATTGAATTCAAAATGTCCTTTGGACATTCTCTTTTGATATGTTCCTTGTATTTTATAGTTCAGTTATCTAAGTTATTTCAGATACATAATATAAGGACAACTTGGATTCGGGTTTATTGTTTTCTTTTGACCTTTCCAAAACTTTTTTTTTCTCCTACTCTCCTAGTTACAAACTATGTCAAATTCTGTAACGAATTCAACGTAATTTGTTGCTTTTGAATTATAATATTCAATACGCTTTCGTTTTTTTTTCTTGTTCAGTTTCACCTTCGTAAGTTCTGTTGAATTTATCCTTCCAATTGTAAGCTTGTGCACTGCTATTATATTTTCATAAGGGATCTGGGATCTAGGCTATACATAGTTTTCAAGTTTCACATCAGTTATACTAACACTACTTCACAAAGAGGATTATAAGGCAGACTTTAAACGCGAGTATACATCACTGATCACAACTTGGTACACATATCCACCTGTCAGTCCACTAGTAACGTAGGTGGTGCCTTTCTGGGCACAATGTCAAAACTAATGTACCATACGCTTTCACCGTTTCAACATTTGTTGTGAGATTTATGACAAATTATCAAAACAATTTCTGTTCAGACGTATTTGATGGAACGTGATTGAAGATGCAAGTATTATTCCTTTTCACCAATCATCAGGGCACATCTTTTACTTGTTATCTCTTTCAGTATTTTGTGCATGACTGAAATTAATACCGTGAACTACCCGTTGAGTAAAGTAAAACCTAAGCTCCACAAGAGCTGTGAATTAACGGCATCATGTCAAATCGATAACACTATCAGCCCCATGCGCATATTTGTAATTAGACACGTGACTGCTTAATTATGATGATATAGTCATTTAGCATCTTAGAATGCAAACGTTGTCTTTTCCTCAAAATCACCCAATGTAAGGCAGGTTAATTTCTTAACGTCATGCACTTCCAATAATGGGCCTTAAGACAGTAATATAACACATGTCTCCACAACGTCAACTCAATAAAACTTTGCTGTTCGTGAATTAAAGTTTGGGATCCTAGAATAATTTTGTCGGGATTTGATAAAGTAATTTCGAAATACAGAAAAACAAACATTGCTGTGTATGTCTGTGTATATGTGTCGCCTGCTGCAGGGAGCAATAACTTCTGTAAACTTATCGACAGTTAATATAATTCCTGTAGTCTGGTCGACAGACATTGGAAAGAAAACGTAAGAAGACATGGTCCAACATTCGTCTGACTGAGTCTTATTCCAGGTAGATGAATATTCATCAGTTCAGCTGGGCTAATGTACTTTTTTGCTTTCTCTTGCTTCATCTGCACAAGCACAGTAAAATAGCAGTTGCATTCGGTGACGTCGCAATGCTTGTTGAAGTGATACATCCTCAGATTCAACTGACACTCGTTTGAAAACTAAATCCATCTTTGATTCACATTTGCGTTCGCATATGCGTACATATGTGCGTTTGTCTAATTCACATCTGAAGGAAACCCAGTAGCTTACTTGAATACCTTATCATCTACTTCACCTTCCTAGGATTCCCAATGGCTATGTTAAATCAATTTTGATAGGACATACAGGACGTTAGGTGCGATTAACCAAAGTTTGCATAATAACTTTTAGTTAAGATTCCGTTCCCAATATTTGACAATTAAAGTACATATTTCCTGATCGATGGAGGGAAACTTTGTGCAAAGCTTCTGGGTTAACATTTTTATCACGAATATAATCAGACCCGTCCTTGAAGAGACTTTTGAGTCCCCAAGCAGTCGACTCCCAAGCGATACATAACTATGTATGTCCGTTAATGGAAGCTATACTTTTTGCGTTGATTGGCATACTCATATCTAATACTGCTTAACAGGAGAGTATAGGCAAGGTAGTTCTTAATACTCTTTTAGTATTGATTCGTCTGTTACTATGGAACTTATTTAGATAACATTTTCCTTTTCCAGGCTACGGGCTTGGCTAAATAGAAAATACATGACAATCAGACCAAAATATCTCTTTTCTCAGATCTGAATGCACTTAGCATTGGTACTGCTGTGAAGATGTGGTCATACATTACATTGTGACTAATTAAAATACCCCATTACTGGTATCTGAAGAAATATATTGAAATTAAAGAACTTGTTTCCATTGTCTTAGAAAGGGATGACTTTCTGTCAAGGAAGTTTGATTTTGTGTTATTGGTTCATATTTGACCAATATTTGACCACATGACCAATACGGGTTGTCGCGTAAGACACACTAACATATAAATATTCTGCTCAAGAAGTTAACAAGTATTGCACAATTTTGGAACAAAAATATCTTCAGCAGGGTGTTAACTTTCATTCAAACTTTCGTACACCTTACTACCGATGACATTTTTATTGTTACATAAAAAAAAATGTTGTCATTCCTATAGCGCCTTGTTGCACTGTAAATAAGTACATGAAAGCTTATATAAGAGATTCATGCCCGTGAATGTCACGCTTGCATGAATTTTATTATGGAATACTACACTTACATTTACAACTGGAACTTTAATGGATTACATAAACAGCATTGTATGTCAATAACCTATACAACATACATCAGATTGCAAGTATTTTCCACAAAATGGAATTTCAATTTCAAGTTTCCTTTTATTGTTACGACGAAGCATGTAATCATTCTAATGGGCTGTTTGCCGTATACTGCACACAGTAGGCTATTAAAAACTTTCTAGGTAAAGTAATGTAAAGAGAAAGTTCATGCTACCTTTTCAATATTTGAGTTCCTATGGCAACGTCTGAAAGTTATCTTTGAAGTGACGTGCGCTTCGGATTACATTACTGTAATAATTTTTTCTTCTATGCATTCGATCTTCACTCTTAATTATAAATTTATGTCACGATTAGGTTACTACACAAACAATTTCCCAGTGAAACTAACATATCCCTGTAAGACACAATGGTTTAACGAATGAGCTGTTTTATCCCTGTCAAAACATCCCTTAAATTAGGTTAGAAAATTGTCATACGTAACTGACAATTATAATTAACTATAACATAGCCATAAACTTTAATGTATGGAATGTAGTACCATTTAGCGTTTTGTACTCCATATGTTTGTCTTAACTATTTTATCGTATGTATAACTAACTTATCGGGATATGAAGTGTCGGATAATGTAAACATTGTTAAACTATTTTGTGATAGTTATTGAGTTAGATCTACGACAATAAAACTTGGTATAGCTGTTTAACTATGTGACCGTATCATTGATATGACGGTTATATAGTCTTTTGTTCCACTTGCAGGTTGTATATTCATCTGAGCAAGATAACAGACCTTCCTCCAAGGAGCCAACGTGCACCCACCTACGATACCTTTGTAAACCTTTGTTTGCTACCTGACGAGAAACATTCTTTCAATTCCAGAACAGCCAAGAACAATCTAAACCCACCATTTGAAGAAGTCTTTACATTTAATGTGGATCGTTCGAGAGGTTTTGAGAATTACACATTACGATTGTCTGCTTATAATTCTGACTTGCCGCAGTGGTACAATGCCATTGGACATACTCTTGTGCCTCTATCAAATTGCGTGACTCCCGATGAGAAACCACAAGATTTCAAACGAAAACTAAGTAGGAAAGCCAAGGTAAGTTTCAATATCCTTTTCATCATCACAATCGCTTTTGTATGGCAATCAGAGAGAACATGAAGACAAAAGGCGTTATGAAAAACGATGGGATCAATACGTATACTGACTGCATGAAGGACAGATTTTAATTACATAAAATAGACAATTTGCTATCTGTTGCTAACTGTGAGCGTGTGGAGTGAAATGACCGTCCGCAGCCAAGCATGAATTCAGCGTCCAGAGATGAAAGACCTTATGTCAGATCCCGATTTGTCTTATAAAAACTGAAAGCGTTGTTGTCATTATTTAATGTTATTCAGTTTCGTTTACAATATAAAAATAATATATTAATATTTGATATATTCTTCATGCATATATTCACCGTTCCCCGTGTAACGAATAGTACTAACGGAATATAGAATACTTTGCGACGGTGAATACTAGCGTGGGTTGATATCCAAACTTTTGGATATTTGATCGTAATATGGAAACGTAGAGGCTATGACTGAAACACCTTTTTGTTTAATATAATTAGGAAATACTGTTGGATGTACTTATTTATTTAGAACACGTAACAGTATCTTAACATTGAGAAAACTTAGTTGTTGCAAGTGAAATGAATCTTGATGGTGATGAGAAAACCTTATTAAGTCTCTCCCTCATATCTTTCCAAGTACCAATTTGAATCAAGGAACGTTTCATATATCTCATTTAAAGTCAGCCGTCATTTAGTTTCAAAGTCCTGTATTGGCTTTAGAAGTCATTTTTGTTAAATTACTTACTAATATTCAGACATAGATACTCAGTCTTCGATCGATTTCAATCAACTACAATGTCATTAAATGACGAGTGTAACGCTAAGCCTAATATCACCGTTCACATTCTTCAAGGTCTCTTTAAATTAGACGTTCATATATGTATATATATATATATATATATCTAAGTGTTATCAGAAATATGAAGGAGTGAACTTGGCAGTCCAAACTTGCTAGAGAAATATTCAAGTGAATCAAGAATCTGGGAAAGAATGTTATTAGTATAATACGTATATTATATATGTATAACTTTTGAGGCAAACACACAGTTTGGTACGTGGTTGTTTCATCTTTTCTTAAAGAAGTTGGATAAAATTTGTCTTACTTTCAAAAATAATTAACCAATGTTTATGCAAGAACATATGTTAATGTAAACTAAACCAAATAGAGAAGTAAACATTTGTAGAGCACGTGACCTAATATCTATAGGTGTATGACACTGCACGTGACCGTACTAAGACACTAGGAAGTTTGGTAACTGAGACCAACAAACAGTGAAAGGTGTATTCCAGTCACCTAAGGAATTACCTACATGGAATTCCACATGTAATTGATTATACGTAAAACCTTCAAAGACGAGCTGAAGCTTTGGGGTTGATAATGTGTTAACTTCTTAATGTCACGGTCAAGAGAGGAAAGTCTGTTAGCCTAGTCTAGGCATCGTCTTCCCCCTCAGTGCTCAATAAAGTGAACAGTGTTACTAATCATACTTGAAGAGCAATTATTCCATTTCAATTTATATATGTTGTATATTGTAAGAGTAAATTTACTCCCCCCCACCCCCCCCCCCCCCTTAAAAACTTAGATCGTAATTTAAGGAAAGACGAGGCACTGTCATACATGAAAGTTGAATAATATTTGCTTTCTTAAGAAACTTTAAAGAAAGTGGAAAAAGTACCATGTTTGTTTTGTTCGCTGGGGAAAGCGATCTGCGTTTTAATCGAATGTCTGTGATGCATGTGTCACCTGAGGAACCTTGAAAATCTCGTAACTTGGAAGTCCTCACAAAGAATAAATTTTTTACATACAGTCATTTCTGTAGATTAAAACAGATTAACACGTCAATGGAATGCTACAGGGTTAATCAAACTTCCACGGACCTGAAATAGCCCAGCCGATACACATAGCTAGCTATATTAGAATCGGGTGAATAGTCAGACGGGAGGGGCTTATGAGGAAATAATCGTGTTTGTTTCACCAGAGAGTTATTGCTTCACCATCACACCTATATATCTAAGTCATGAAAATGTCATCAAAGCTGTCGAATTGGAAGCCTATTGAGAACCAATGTAATGCAGCTCAGCTGAATGCAATGCACTCAGTTCGTAGTACAAATTTAAGGTGAAATGTTTGGACGCCTTATCAAAGATGATAATACTTACTATAATACACCAGTTATAGATTTAACATATTTCATATCAAATTGGGAAGATAACTTTAGGATGTTTATGATCACTGTACGTCATTGTGTGTCGTCATTATCGAAATAACATACAATCACTATCGACATCCCTGAAACAATGTCATCAACGTAACACACACTTCTTTATATATTTATATGATAATGCAAGGAGACACCTTTAAGATCGGGGAATTTGAAGTCTGTCCAATTAGTTATAGTGTGCATCAACTCTAAGCACATTTTTAAGTGACTCTATTATGACGATCATCTCATAAAGTTTCACTAATTAATAACGTTGTGTCTTTCAATTAAGTGGTGGCTTACTATATAATTTTCTGAAGATTTGAAACGAGACTTCAATAATAAATAAAAACAGGCTTGCCGAAGTAAATGCGATATCTTAAAGAATGACGTCATACGCACGTCACAGCTACACTGCGATATCAGAAAGTGTCTGCGTTTGCTACTATCTATCATGCTGCGCAACTGAATCTAAATAAGTAACACAAATGCCACCAGAAAAAGGCATCTTTTCTGAAACTGTTTCCAATGGTCATTGTTTATTAGCTGCAAAAATGCTAGATTTGTGCTCTTCAAAGCTAAGGTAAGACTGCAAGAAATTCGAGCAAAGAATTCCATGTCTCACTCTGGCGCCCTTATACAACTATACCGAGTCCTTTAGGGCATTAATATTCAAAATATCCAAGCTTTTGGCCAAATGTCTCATAAATATGATCGATCGTTTCAAGAAAGTTGAGGACGTACATTTCTCATTCACATACAAAGTCGCATAACTGTTAAATGTCTAACCGTTACTTTTATTGTAGAATACGATATTAAAGCAATCATGTTAAAGTGTTGTATGTTCTGACGTGTCGTAATATACTGACTAACATGGTCTAATGCGCGCCTAAAATCAGTTCGAACGTCGAATTTGGACAGGGTGCTGTCATTTTCAGAGTACATCCAACATATTAAACGATGGAATGTATTATATTGAAAACACATGTGCAGATGAAATTTGGATCAGAATTGACAAAGTTGTCACATTTTCTTCTTCTTTGATTGATCTCCATTGGTCGCATGAGGCGTTTCACATCAGTACTCAAAGCTTTCAACCATAACATTAAGTCACATTATGCATAACAAACTGACAGATTTTTCTCATCCATTTTGGTTGAATGTTAATTGAACTGTAGATGATATACTATTCCTCTATACGTCAGACATCTGTTATGAAAAATGTAGTTAGAACAATTTAGTTGATTATTTGAAAGGACCCTTAATGAAAATCATTACAATTCTATGCACAGTGTTGATAATACCACGTCAATAATAAGGTTACCATCTCTCTACCCTGCTTCGTTCCTGGTGACCCCTGGTTTACTGATATTTTCTTTGTTTATTAATTCTTAGTATGTAAAACTCAAGTTATATCTCAAACAGGTACACATTCACTGGTTTGATAGAGTTTATGACTGTAACAAATTATGTTTACAATGGCCTACGTTGATACCACACAAAACGTTAGTTGCAGCCATTTACTGCACGGTTTGGTTTCAGTACGAAGTAAATTAACTACCAAGATACCAGAAAACCAGTATAGCAATGAAGTAGCAGTGTCATTATATCAGTAGCCGTTTTCATGATTATAATGCCTACATATGTACAAAGAAACAAACAAGTCACCCTATGTCAGGCTAACACGTGTGTAAAAACCCTTTGTCCATCATATAGTCACTTATGTCAGGCTAACACGTGTGTGAAAACTCTTTGGTCTTGTCATCTTTCGTAGGCTATTTTCCCGCCATCTAGACTCACTCCATGCATCATATTGTCAAAGTACGCAACTATATATCAATCTTAGAATTGCAATCAAGTTTACCAACAATGCGCGTGTAGAGTAAACCAATTCATCTTCTTCAATTAATCGCCTACGGCGGCTTAGAGATATTTCGTCGATACCTTCGTAACATTTTTTTTGTCTAAAAATGACATTAGTGAGCCTCTGAAGTACTGCAAGTTGTTCTGTAATTGGAATTCCTTTAGTGTCCCTCTAGTAAAGTCGTTGTTATCATGCGATGACTCCAAGCGCATTGTCTGTCTGTTCTATCCGGTACATGGGATCAATACATGCGCTAATCGACGGTAAAGCGTACTCGTTTGGAGTGTGTTACATCCCTGTCGGCTCATTTCCTTGAAAGAAGAGATAGTCTTCATGTTATTTGGGCATTGATCAGTAAACATGTGATGTTTTAAGCAGCTGCAACTGTTAGTACTCGATCACATGTTTTAGCGAACAAAATATCAAACCCTCTTCCATATAAATTTGGGAGATTTCAATTTTCCAACGAAATCGATGTGCAAAGTGCAGCTAACTGATCATTTACAACTGTCCATTCTCAAACATCTGTTTTATTCATTTAAAAAGTGTCAGTTCTGTTCAACCGTGAAACAGCAAAGACTGTCGGAAAGGTTGTTCGCAGCATTTTGCTAAACGTCATCCAAAGCAGTAAGGCTTTAGTCAGTTTTGAAGCATGAAGTGGCTATATCTACATTTTTACATTGCATTCAGGTCCCGATCCGGGAGTGTGGGCTTCACGTCCCCTCCCACTACCCACCCCCCCCCCATCACCATTCCCGCCCATCTTCACCGTCACACACGTAGGTCTATTCAAAGGTATATATAGTTATTAACTCAACCTTGCTTTGCTAAAAAAATAAATAGACGTTATGTACACGTGAAGTAAGCTTCTAAATACAAATACTTCACGCTTACCGTACCTTCAGGAATTGAAACGTGACTCTTGATAGTCTAACCATTTCGGGGTAGTGGGCAGGACGTTTCTGCGAGATAGGTAATAAGTTGTGAACAATGCAGTTGTTAAAAACATACGTAGTTTTACTTTAGCTTAACATTTAAGCTGGGTAATTATAATATAATAAGCTGATCATTACTTTGGAGTACAAACTAAAACATTATACAGCGTGGGTGCTTATTATGTTCTTTTCAAAACCGATTGAATCCAGCATAATAATCAAAGCGACAATCAATTTATTTTAATACGTAGGACAGTCTTCGCTCAACAAATATTTTTTTTGGGGGGGGGGAGGGGGGATGTGGCACAAGTTTTATTGATAACTTTCCAGTAATTTCTATGCATTCTAATCACATTGCTTTAAAGGGTGATTATTCTCATACCAATATTCTAAATTTGTTGCATGCAGGCTTGACGGGAGGGGGAGGGGGGAATTGGTGAACCTGGAAAAATATGGGATATATGAACAGTGCGCATAGGGGCGATGACATAGTAAATCCCGTGGCCCGAACAGGCTTTCGACGCCCCTGCTTACACGTGACAATTATGAAAATCTCATATTCTGTGAGTATTATCCCCCTGTTTAATAAACAGAGCATACCATTGTTTTGTTTTTTAAATACGTGAAATGATCATAATTCTGTAATAAATAAGTCATTTTTAAATTTCAAAATAATATCTTAAACTCCAGGTAAATTACAGTTATGAGTCTGCACGTTGAAATAATTATTTATACCGAAAGTTGCAGACGACTACAACAAGTTATACACGTCGGATAAGAATACACGAGCTTTGAAATAGGATACATAAAGCCATTCCATAAAACAATGTAATTTAGCTATCTAATTAGTAAATCAATCAAACAACCACTAAGATACATGTCACACTCTCAGAGGTTCTATCAAGGTATTTTACACGCTTATTAAAATCATGAATAATTATGTAAATTCGAATAAAATTGTTGAGAAACTGAGATGAAAATTTAGGTTCTTTAAAGAAATATATATTATCTTTTGCACAGGCTGTATATAATGTGACTATACCTCTTCATCGTTAGAGCGATAAACGCTTCATAGCTATAGTTTTTGAGATCAATACCTGTTTGGCCAAGTAATTACAGAATATATAGAAAACTATACATTTCTGGAAAAATGCGGCAATTGACTTTTAGGCTATATCACCCCAAAGGGAATTTTCATGAAATTTCAGAACCAATTTGTTTTTTAATAACGATAGGATATTAAAGGTTTTCATAAATATAACATTGATTGATAGCGTTCATCTGGGAGAAAGATTCGAATTCACCTTGTCTCAATTGAATTTAATTACACAGTTAAAGTAAATTTACATAAACATGCCATCACACCTGATTGCCAAAGGTTTCTCTTTAACTCAGCTAAAGGCGAAATCGACCGTAATTTATTTGATTTTGCTAAGAAGAGTTCTCAAAAAAAGTGATAACGTGTTTACCTTCAATATATATAGACGGATATATTGTTCTGCATGACGGAATAGCTTGAACTGTGGCGGGGAAAAAATCCCCAAGGGCACCTGCAAATTCTTATATACATTTTATTTAATATTCTGGAAAACTGGAACCTTCATCAAGAGAAAGTAGGGATATGGAAGGTCGTTAAAATATGATGAGGTGATTTAAATGCCACAAAAAAAAAGATCTTTCTTGATTAGCCAGCGTCATGCACCGTGTCGGCGTATCTATATATATATATATATCCTCGCCCTTTGTATTGTGAGCTGGATGATCTCCCATACAAATGTAACAATATGTAAAGTATGTGTGAGCTAGTACGTGAATATCTCGAACGCCTATGACAATAATAGTGTAATAAGTTGTTCTGAAGTATATATACGCTAACGAACGTGTTAAAACAGAGAGTCTTATATACAGACTTATACAGATGTACCAATGTGAAGTTTAATGTATAATATTTCAATACGATCAGCCTATGTAAACATGTAGGATCATAGTTTTATATTTGAACTCATTGTATTGAGATATTACTTTCTCATTTCCCGGTGGACTATGTGGCCTAAAGCTTATAAACCGTTATTTTGAAGTTGTAGACGATTGGAAATATTAATTGTGGATTCGCAAATCACTAGAATAATTTACGTTTGATTTCCGATTACAATTACAGTTTACAAATTTCAATTTATCTCCATAATATTTTGACGATAAGTCCCGCCAGAGTTTTTTGTTTTATAACAAATTAATGAAAATACTGTGTTTCTCTTACATTTGCTTCCAAACGAACGTAGACCACGACACACACCTTCCATAAAAACTTGGACAATTAACAATTGTTTGTCGCAGATTCGAAATAGAATACATTGTCGCCTTCATTACAAAATGGGCAAACAAAAAATATTAAATTAATGATAACATCATCAAGTCCTCTATCTTCATGTGTTTTTAATTCCGACAAAGTTGCTTAGCAATGTGTTGTCAAGGTTACCAGATGATTGACCAGGCTCCTACATGACAATGTTCTCAATAACAACGTTCATATGTTTGAATAACAGATACATAGCCAAGCAATCGACCGTTGCTTGAGGAAGAGTGTCCCCTGAAAACAACAGGTTTAAGTTACAACATCAGTTGTGCAATCATATCGTATCATTCTCGAATTAAGGTTGACGTCACTGCACCCGGCGACCGTAGTCTCTGTTCAAGCACAATCACCTCATTAAAGTAAAAACAAAAACAAATGTTAACTCGAAGTTCTGTCTCTTCACGCGGAATTACTCCAAGGCACACTCTAGGTAGTGTTATTTAAGTGCATATATAAGTAGTCGTCGAGATATAAAAATTGTTGCAATAGCATATTATTTCAGAACTATTATTAATTTAATGAATTCATTCATTTCATTTAATATTAATAACTTACCTCATTATACAACAAACCAGAGGACTGTGACAAACACACACAATAAAATTCGTTTGAAGACATCTATACATCCACTTAAATGTCAATATTTAGAATGTTACTCGGATTTCATTGTGGTTGTCTTCATTTCATTAAAAAACATTTTCGTATTTGAACAGTTGTTGCATGCAGTGTGATCAGTGAACTGACAGGGTGCAGGCATAAGACTGAATTTCCATGTCTTGGAGAAGACCAACTGACGACGTATGTATTAGAATGACTGAGATAGTCAGTATAAACATCGATAAATAAGAAAACTTTCTAACAGTTTCAAGAAATGACCTAATGTCCTGATTTGAATGTTTAACAAATGTTTTAGTGTAATATGTTTCCGTCAGGATAGAAGGCTGTCGAAACGCATAGTCTTTGCATAGCTACCGGTATTGTTTGTCATAGATAAACATCAATGACGTTTTTAAATTGATAAAACACATGTTAATGCATTGAATATATGAAGAGGCTTAGGTTAACTTAAAGATTGTGCGAGGATTCGCTCAAGACAATTGAAAAGCTGACAGCAGCCTCAAACTTCCAGTAACAGTAAGTCATTGACCTCTGAAATTGTGAAACAATTTATTCCAATAATCGACTGCTGATGGCAATTATCTTGGTTACAGTGATAGATTGTCAAACAATTTGCCGACGCAGCGTCCATAACAGATATTCTTTTCTTTAATTAACAATTCATTATTGTACGTGTTTTTCTCATCTGTGTAACACGCCGTCACATTATTTGCGTATGATGGGGATCTGAACCTTATAGTAGACATTATATACTATGCATCAACAACTTGACATGCTAATGTAATATAAATGCACTTTAAGTTCGGCCTCTTAGCTTTCGATGTTCTTACTTCGATATAAACAACATACAAGCAACTCAGTAAACGACAGCTACATGTATTTCTAAAATACCATCTAATCAACATTGTAATTCTTTGGTAATGCCAAAGTTCTGGATAACACATCCATAACTTTTTTTTTGAAGTGTTACAGCTGTGATATGATTCTGCACCTGGTTTTCATAACTACCACATTCATATTTATGTTGTTAGTGGTAAAAGTACAGGAAAATGGAAATTAATCAGGTTTACAGACATAAAAAAATTGCTAGAACCCTCCCCGAGCAGCCCCCGCCCCCTCCTCTCCCACTACAGAAATAAAAAAAAGATACTGAACAAAAAACAAAAGTCAGAGCAAAACATCCTCGTTTCCTTGTTTTCCTCCCAACCACTGGTTTCGCCGAATCTCTTCTTTAAACTACTCACCAGTGTCCCCTGTAGAATGCCGATTCCATTTGGCATCCTCTCTGGATTCAAGTTGGTGGGATCGATTTACTTTCCCAGTTCGAACTCGCTTGACCCTCAAGTTGTGATTATTCTGTTGTGAGATGTGTCTTTCATTTTCGTATGAGAAATCCGTGGACGGCTCAGTGGTGTGAGTGGGGAAGGTACATGTGGCCGTTCCCCACCTCCATCTTCAGTCGAAGGAAAACGATCAGTCTGGACTTTTTGGGGGGAATTAAAAGTAGTTGTTTGCGTTTAGACCTAACTATAAGCCTGATTGATAGTTATATCGAAAGTTATAATTTAGAAATAAATATTCCTTTAATAAGCAACACTTGCCGTCTAAATTTGATTTTGGTCTTGGAGAGGTCCACACGCAGTGCACCCTCGACAGGAGAGTCGGATTCAACGATTCCATACAGTCACATTCCGCATGCAGCCCGTCCTCAATTGTTCAAACCCCACCAATTTCAGTCCGGGGGCGGGGGGGGGGGGGGCTGGAATCCCCTACCCACTATTTGGGAAGTGTAGTGCTATGTGTTCCTTTATTAAGCATCTGTACCTTTTCATAGTTTTCCATACATAAATATTTCAATGAAAAATTTAACTTGACAAACTATCTAAAAGCCAACGTTAACAAAAAGTGTACTGTAGTTGAACTAGTAAACATTTTAAACATGGGCAATATATAACTGCAAGTACCATACATAACAGCTGGAGAGCTCCTTGAACTCTCGAAACATTGCAAGGTGTCTTTCTGAATTACCATCTTGTTATACAGGAACGAACGATACATCGGGTTTGATATCCATTGCGAAAAGACCTCGTACAAGAAGTCACTCCAAAAGGTCTTTGGTTGCTCTGTTGAATGAACAAACAGAAGGATTCAATGCAGTTGTTGAAAATGGTAAACAGTTATCTAACCGTTCTATGAGATATGTAAGGGAACTCTCAGCTCTCCATGCCGAACAAAAATGTTACTTGCGGTTACATTTAGGTTGAATATATTGTCCAACGTCATAAGTGCGTCACGCAGTTGTGATTGAGGAAAAGATTTAATGCAATGTCGGACATTTTTATTTTAAGCAAATAATTTATATTTATTTACAGCCTACAATTAAACGATACATCTTAAGCAAATGACATTGTTTCTTAATACCAAATCGTGCCCCGGTGTTTGAACGATAGTATAATGCCTAAAGAGGTGTCCTTCCTCCAACACAATGATTAATGTAAATAACCCTATATATTTATCAACTTAAAGTAAACATGGGATAAATAATGAATAAAGACAAAACCATCAGTCTGTCCCATGGCCAATGCTTCTAATTCATTATACACAAGTATCGTATACAATGTATACAACCGAGTAGGCAGCAACCGACGAAGAAGAAAATACATTGGTGCCTATAATAAATACAGTTTCCTCCAAGCTCGAAAGCAATTTGAATAATGTCGCGAATGTAAATCAGTCAGTGAATTGTTAATCAAAAATCATTCAAAAGTAATCTAACACGAAAGGGATGCTTTTAGAGGTAGATTCTGATGGTATTGCTGCAGTTAGCAACGAAAGAAATTTACAATATGGTTATATTGGCCCCAAATATTCTATAAAGGGTAGAAATGTTACCGCTGTAAAATCTGCATCTATTTATGCATGCCCTGGGGGTCTTCCTGCGTGCAGAGAATTCTTGTGTCGTGATGAGAAAGTAGGAGGCTGTAGTGTACATCAGTAGGGTTATATATCTAAGCCGGCTTTCATTGAGTAAGCTCTGTGTAGTTTGTATACGCCTATAGGAAGGTATTATCTCTGTTCTTCAAATATTTCGTGTATAAGGATCAACGCACATATTAAAGTGCGGATGACTTGTTCATTGTAGCATGACTATGCAGCCCAAAGTCCTGTTTTAAATTCAATAAAACTTAACGTGCATGTAATATGATAGGTAAATGGTTCAAGATGTGCAACGATTTCAGTTTGTTGATCTCTAAACTTCTCATTCCTTAAAGCAGAGAGGTTGTGTCCTGATCTGTACGCTGTTGTACTATAATGTTCTATTAACTTATAAAGAAGTTATAAAGAAGTACAAACACTGTTAATGGTATCATTTCTTGTTGCACAACCACATTTAATCATTTCAATTCAATTAGTCTCTAAACAGACAATTGTAATATAAGTTAGATACACCTGGACTGATCGTTCTGCACTGAATTCATAATTCATTTGACAAGTTGTACAAAACTTTGCACATTTCGAATACAACTGCTTGAGTACAATCTCAATAGAATGCCTATTGGTATGCATACGAGTACAACAAACAAGGTTTTACTGCAATAGTGCGAGTTTGAATACGTAAGTTTGCATTACTTCCTAAACTTCTATTTAAAATGATATAATTTAGAGTACAACTATAGGAGTACACATCTACTAGTAGAGGTAACTATGACAGAATACTAATACTGACTCAAAACAAGTTTGACTATCGTGGTAACACTCATTCTGGTTTGATAATCACTTTACATATGTTATATTAAATGTGTTCATATTAATATTAGCCCCACAAAATTGTGTTTCCTTCTCCTTTGTAGGCTATGACCGGATGTTCAATCATCAATCATCAATCAAATCCATAATCAAATGGCTAATAACCCGCAGGATATTCATTAACGATCTCCTTTATTTCATCATATTTTCTTCTTGATCACGTTTTTTAACTTTAAATGTGCAGTTTAAACCCTATAGTCTGAGGCTTCTTATACAACGCCAACTTAGAGCTAAAACAAAGATAAATTATAATGCACATATGGTTATAAAAGAAGTAGCAACATTCTGTAGGGTTACTATGCTCGAATTAACATTTTGAGGACATTGTCTCTCATTCTAATACATAATTCTAATATATAATTTTGAAAATATTGGATATGCCTGCGGTAATCCCCTGTTGTGTAAGAATACATAGTCAGGTAGAATTCAGTGTAAGCCGGGACGGATCCGGGATTTTAAATGGAGGGGTCTGTCCCATGAGGTCGTTAAAGCTGACTCGCATGTAAATTAGTCCGTTTACCATGCAGAAAAACAAATTTGTACTTAGAATGGTGCATTCTAAGGTATGGGCTTTACATTACGTATTTATACTTAGGTCTAACAGCAAGGTTGCGATATTTACTACTTTTAAATTATGTGAAGGTTTGAAAAAGTCTCAGAGAAGGAGGGGTTACAAACCCTCATACCCCCAAATCCCACCCCCCCCCCATGCCCGATCCACGGCTCGTAAAAATTTCACTTGTGAAGTATTGAATAATTCACGTAAAATTTGGCAAAATAGGTGGCAGTAAAATGAAAGTACAAAACTGAAGCTGACACACCGTCCATTGTGGCAACTTTCCTGTCGATTTTTCTTTTTCTTTGGAACTGATCCTTGACAAGTGATATGAAGTTTGCCTCTTTAGAAATGAAATAAAAATGTAAGAGGCTTCTTCAAATTTCCAGAAGCAAGTAGGGTGATTTCTTTTGATGAAATCGCAAGCGAACACCAGAGATCCTTAAACCGAGAGCATTTGAATGCGCGACCTGCATGCACTCTTGAATAAGAATTACGCGAGCTTGCTGATATATTCAATGAGTGGAGCAGTCTTGTTAAGATTTCAAGTGTTTTAATGTTGTTTAAAATAGGCCAACCATTGAATGATATTTGAAGGAGAGTACAAAGATGACAAAAGGACGTACATTACTTCCGGTTATATCGATGGCGAATGTTATTTGCAATACTTAATTATAGTGAAACATGCAGAAGGTCCTTTTTTTCTTGATTTTACTTTTTTTTGGGGGGGGGGGTGCTTTTAAGATCGGATACATCTTATCCCATAAATAAGATGCCTTCGTTTCGGTTTTTGTTGATACAGTTAGCAACGCTCCGATATGGGTTGTTTTACATGAAAGAGACAAGAGTTTCGCTGTTCGGTTATATCATGGCAAGTAGAAGGACGTGGTTCAAATGCTGTGTGCTTGTATCAGTACTTCCTCAGGAGAGGTCTCATGCAGGGGGTATAAGCTTCCAAAAAGTGGAGGCACAACATTAGAAAGGGCACTTTCTCATTCCACAACCACCACTCGTTATGCTATAAACCGATACACACCGGCCATATCACTTAAATATATATATGATGTGTTAGTATGCTATCAATACTATTATGGTGCACGTGAATAATTAAATTAAATATGAAAATTAACAAACGCTTAAGATATCCAAAAGACAGTTCTTCATCAAACAGTTCTTCATTTTATTTGCCATTTGTGGGGGGCACGTGCCCCTAGTGCCCCCGGTTCCTACCCTCCCCCCCCCATGGTCTCACGGAATGCTAAATTCGAAAATGTCATAGAAAATGATAATTATTTAGCATTGGTATCCTTCTTTGTCTTAGATATTATACTGTTTAAAACGGAAATGTAAGCCATAATGAGTTTCTCAATTTGTAATTAAAATTTTAAGAATTTAACTGTTGTTTTGCAACGAAGGACAAATGTCCTAAAAATAACAATAAGCAATACATATCTCGCGCTGAAGGTTTTTGATTTATTTTTGTCGATTGAGAAAGGGCAAATACTGTTGATTGTCTTCCATTGGTGTTTTGTTGTCATGAACATTTTTTTCCATAAAATCGACATTGCGGAAACATAATCACATTCTCGCATATTCGTACATAACTTAAAATTAAACAATCAATCTTTTATACAGAAGATTGATCGATTATTTTCCAGGGTACTTAAAATTACCCTTTCGTTTTATTCACATCACTTAAATGACTTTAATCTGCCCACCGAGGTAAAGGAAATATTGGAGGCATGTACAATAGTACATGTATGTGTCTTTCAAACTAACCCTTCTAGACGTAAACAGATGTTGTGTGGTTTGTTAATGGGATTTCTTTGGGCAACAACATCTTGTTTTGTTGCTCAGGAGGATTTAGAGAGAGTGAGAGCGCGCAAATAGAACAAAAGAATGAAGAATCGTATATACGTCAGAAATCTTGAGCAAAGTATGGTTGTCATGAACTTCGGATGACGTCATAATTTTCTAGCATTCAGTCCGTGATGTCAAAGATGTTTGTTTCTATCCTCTATGGACACAATAAACAAACCGGCAGAAAGGACTTTTTGTTAACAAAAGGACAAAATGCTAATTATTGGATACCACAGTTTCAATAAGGAGACTAAGTCAAAGATTTACCGAGTACATTGTTTACCTCGGCTACTTAGAAATTAACTTTTAAAATTATCAAAGGCCAAATTCTGTCAAAGTTGGACTCAATTGTTATTATTCCTGAATTTGATTGATCAATTTATTTTTGTGTTAAAGTTAGATGAACGAACATTGTTTTTAATGTTGAGCCGATTATTGTTTGCGATATCTGTATCGACCAATATTTGCAATATCGGCGGCATTTCCTATCGGTAAAATTAAGCCTCATTGCCGATAACGGCAACTGATATGAACCAGTCAGGCCACTAGTAGTCTTTATAGCACTTGACGGTCGAAAAATGGATCACATATGGCCATGGGCGGCGATCCTGGGTGGAGGGGGGATATATCCCCCCATGAAAAGGGGTGGATGGGATGTAATGCACCATATCCCCCCCCCACCAAATGCCAGGGATAAGAATATTTTCATGCCTACATTTATGCATCTTCGTTAATGTACGGCTCTTTCTTAGCTTCATTTCTCGCCTACCATAAACGCAGTGCGATCTTTTCAAATAAAGCGTCTTTATAAAGCAAAAATAGTTGACTGTAGGCTTCATTGGCCCTATAACAACAAAATGTATTATTGCGCCCACGGTATTGATATAGTACATATATGCACCCTCATAGTATTCATATAGGCCCTATAGTAGGCCTACACACGTACATGTTCCCTCGAACAGCTGAGAATCTCATGTAACCAGGGTAATGCTTAATACACGTTTCACCTGGATGCCCTAGCAATCGGTACCTAGGAATGTAACTATGTGTAATTGTGTATTGCATGTGTATAGGCCTATAATAGCCTGCATGAGGCCATTTTCTTCATCGAATAATATAAAAGAGCTCTCGAACATTCTAACGTTGCGCCTGAAACAAGATTGACAGGGGCAATTTTCCCAAAATAACACCCGAAATTAAAAGAAAAAGTATTTTGGATCCTGATTATGAGATATTTCGGACATGACATCCCTATTTTAAAGTTGGGTATATGCCGCTTGGAAACCTCGGGAAGTGCCGTTTCCGGCCATCTAGAGGGTTTGTTAATCCCAAAATGTTCTTGTACGCTTCGCGCCAACCCATGGTGGCGCTACGCTTAGATAGTCAACAAGGTCATATCCCCCCCCCCCATCGGAAGTACGGATTGCCGCCCATGCATATGACACCATTTTGCATTTCAGCCCTTCTTCGAAAGCAAAAATTGTACACCCCTCCCCTTAGACCCATCCCCCAGGACGGCGATCATTCATGCCAGGCGCCCCCCCCCCCCCCCCCATTGGAAAATCCTGGATACGCCCCTGTTCCTAAATTGGTTTTGTAAAGAATATCATGAATACAGTGTGTTAAACATCGATGACTGATGAAAAGATTGTATTTTGAGAATCAAGTTTGCGTATCACTCTTTTTGCCTGTTGGTTTACGAAATATTTCACACACCAAGAACTTGCTAACTTTGGATATGCTTAGTTGTTAGTATAACCAGCTAATGGTAGGATATCATTTTTTACGTAAATTTAAAAAAAAAAAAAATAAGAAAATGTTTTCGCATCGGTTCTGTTATACATAAGGGGTAGTTCAAGTTCTTATCCAGGATACGCTAACGTCTTTTCTACATGAAATCAGTTTTATTCATCACACGATGTCATCTTTTAACATTTTGGATAATACATTCGTGCAGCTGCTTTTGACCAGTTCGTATAAGATTTGCAGCCTAAGTGTTGAACGTAGTTGGTCAAACAGAGTAATGAATCATACAACAGAAGTAACGGGAAGGATAGGCTTGTGTTTTTCTATATATATGCTAGCACACAGTTTCGTCCATATCAACTTGGTGGGGAATATGATCGTTCATTTAAAAAGAGGTCAGGACTAGTGTTATAGAATACGCACATATATTTTACTAATTTACTAACGGGATTCCGCAAATGAGAGTTATACAAGTGGTTACTGTTTGTGAGTTGTGCAAACGATAACAACTTACGACAGCTGATTATAATTTGGATAGTTTATGTATTAAAGCATGACTTAAGGACGATTTGACCTTCATTCTGTCTGTTAAATAGTATCGGTATCGGCCGATATCGAGATTGAAATATCGGATATAGGCCAAGGGCGATTTGACCTTCATTATGTCTGTTAACTAGTATCGTTATCAGTCGATATCGGAATATCGAATATAGGCCAAAACCGATATTGGTGATACCAACACAAACACTAATTTTTTGATAAATGGCCTCTACAGAGGTGACTATTTGCGTCGAAGTGACAAGCTAACTTCAACACCAAACATCATGAATGACATTAATAACACGGTTAAACGACAAGCCTGGTGTGCAGGCAACCATGAGTGACCTTTCATGAACGCGAAAGCTGTGATGTTGCTCTCTTGGTAGCCTATAATATAAGCAGCGTTTACACCGCAATTGTCAACATGATATACATGTCAGCGTATATACACAGATGTACAGTGACATACAAATTTTTACCGTTCTTATTTTGAAAAATATGATAATTTTGACTTAAAAGCCTGGCGATGCATACCTAAATGTGTTGCGATTAAGACCTGAATTATAACTCCAATAAATGTAGCCTGAAGCTAATCCCAATATGCGATGCATATTGCTAATGTTTGATAAATTAAGAATGATCTTCCATGCATTAGAAGTGTATTTATATCTATCCACACAATAGAAAAAGCAGACACAGAATAACAGAGACTTTGTTAATGAATCTCTCGCTTCTGGATGTGAAATCAGCAACGATCCATCTCTATATGTTGTACACAAAAGGACTTACGACTCCATCGTCTCGGTCGCCTCTTACGTCCATGTGCAATTGAAAATTCGATATTTCTCGAAAAAGATTTTACCGCTTTGGCTTTTCATATGAAAGAATGGAAATATTGTTTATCCACAATAATTAGTCACTTTGTTTGTATGTATGTGTGTATATGGTTTATTGTCAGTGTGTATGTATTTGTGTTGTATTCTTACTGAAGACTTGAGCAAAATAATGCCAAATATATTTAAAGTAAGTCCTCAGATGTCATATAGCAAGAATGACAACATCCTCAGAAGAATAATATTGTTAAGGTTACGGTTGAAAAATGCAAATAAAAACAATGGGGTCATCAGTCTGAATGTAAAACACATACTGTGTGTGTCTTTTTTGGGGGGAGGGGGGTTCACTATCTATCGTGTTGCATTTTTTGTTATATTTGTATGCTTTTACATCACGTTTTCATATCTCATTTCAAATTAACTTTATGCTAACTCATTACGTTTAGTTACTGTTTTATCAAAACTAGAGTCGAAGGAATATTTAAAAGTTTAAAATTCGTACCATCATGACGTATTACCTTGTGTATAAATTAATGAATGCATCTATTTCAATTTTTGGTATTTTCTTTTATGTCTTTATATTTGACGCAGCTGTCAGAAGACCTAGGTCGAATTATGATCTCCTTAGCTTACCTTCCGTCCCTAGACCGTCTTTCAGTAGTTATTCTCAGAGTTCAAGACATTCCACTACAGAAAGGACTCAGCGAAGAGTACATTGGTGAGTATATATTTCAACCTCTCATATTTATTATACAAACATGTCTAACTAAATTTACCTATATTTGTGTCCCGTATTCGTAGATTAATAATCAAAAACTAAATTAGAATATATTAATCTGCCATTTGTTGATTGTTTTGAATCCTATTTCTGAGAGCTGTTGTGATTCTTTGTTCAATAAGCTCATGTATCCCCATCCCCACCCCCCTCCAACCCACCCTCTTTTACTATTGTTTATAATTTGCTTTGGTAGTCAATTATTATAAAGGTACTCCACAGTTACCGCTTTGCAATACCATGTCATCAGTTTTAAGATCACATGCGTACACACAGAATGATACATTGCTGTAATGCTATCATTTTGCCTCAGATATCAGTGAGGAATTAATTCTATAGTTAAAGTTGTATCTTGCCTCAGGTTGTAACTTTGCGACACCCCATCAAAGCTACGACAGACTGGAACTTGATTTCAACTGCTACCAGAACTAAAAAACAATAATCGTTGCTCGAACTAACCGAGCTATTGACGGTTTAATCTGTTTCAGATAATTTGACAATTTTAAAAGCAAGTAACATACATTAATTTTGATACACTGATGTAAGACCATCGGGTTTGGTGAAATCTGTAAAGAGGCTGTGCTATTTAAACCTCTAATTTACCTTGTTAACAAAAATATTTATACCTTTTTGATATAAAAAATTTGCTAATTGATACTTATTCATTTTGGTTATCTTAAGTTACATTTTAGCTGTCGAATTGGGTACCAGCCGAACATGAAAATGGTTCGTATTCACGTTATTTCAGCATAGATGTGTACACTGCATAACCCTCATAGGTTTGTACTCTAGTCGGGGACATATTGGAAATCTAGTTAAGATATAGTTACAAGATGAAACACTCGTGCTCGCGCATATAGGCAGGCTTGTACTAGCACCCGTACTTTAACTCATACCAAATGGTACTCTATTTGATCTCCTACTCAGTTCCGTACTATAAGTCTGTTACAACCATGGTTGTAATACATTCGACGAGGGAAGGTTGCTGGAAGGTTAAAGTCGATGGTTCTTATTTTAGAATATTTTATAAATATTGGCATAAATCATGCACTAAATTATAAACCTGTCACTAAAAGAAAATAACAGCCATTACATTTAACATAACTTTAGACTTAGTTTTATCCAATAACGCATCACAAAAGTGTTGACAAAATTGTTGAGATGCTATTTTCACGCTGCTATAAGCATATTAGTGTTACATTAATAAGCATCCACAGGATGGACTTGGTAACAGATTTATTATTAAGTTTCCAGTCACAAACAAGTCATTAGACGGATTGATCGGCGCCATTCCGATCTGTAGTTCTACTAATGAAAGGGTTTATTAGATAGTGATATAGAAATTATGACGGAGGTAACATTTTTACCTCATTCTCCTTTACATAAATGTCCCCCCCCCCACCCCGTTAAATTTTCATAGCAGGCATAGCAGGCTCTTTCATAGCAGGCTCTTTCATAGCTGGCATATCAGGCTCTATAGAAGTCAGCATTCTGAGATCTAATACATGCCAGTAGAATTAAAAAAAAAATCACATGTTATATTTATCATCTCACCCGTGCGATGGATTTAAGTGAATAACAGTTTCATTTTGATGTTCCATCATGTGCAAAATTTTCATTAATATCTTTTCCATTTTACTATTCGTGTTATATGTTCAAACTGTACAGTACAAAAGAAACATGAAGTTGCGAATATATGTCAAAATGTTAAGTGAAGCGAAACGAAAGGTTTACTTTGACATGTGACATGTGAGGATTGGTAAAATGTTGGTATTAAAAATCTGCCTTTAATGTTAATTAGTTTACGCCATCATTTTTTTTTTTTTTTTGAGAGTGAAATTCAGTTAACGGTTATTACTTTTAATGGATTGAGTAATAACAGAACAAAATGATTCCGTAATGTTCAAATCACTGAATTTTTTCATAAAGTTATGCTAAGACATTATTTGGCAAAAATAAAAAAGCGTAAGTAACATTCATAAAATATTATCAATTAGGTACATATCTATATAAATCAGGGAAAGGTCTGTTTGCTTCGTTAGTTACCCCATTAATAAACACCACCAATACTTCAGCTTTAAAATGCACAACTCGAAAAATGACTTTCTGAAATAACCAGTTCATAAGATGACTTGGTTATGACATCAAAGACTCACTTAACATATCAATAATACGGTTTGACATAGTACATACCATAACCTATTATGACATTTAGACGGCATCTGGTACAAAAACACCTCTTTTGGGGCCTCTTGAAGGTTTATGTTAGCACCCTTTAAAGTTTGATATATAGGTATTTTCACAAGTTTTTTTAATGTGGATAATATAAGGATGAGTCTGGTTTTGGGAAAAATGGAAAAGTGCATCACTAAGGGTTAACGAAACGGCCGCAATGTGCAAAGCTAATATGGTGGGGCTATTTGAAAATGTCATATTCGAAACATATACATTTAATAGGCTCGTTTAATGAGTTAATGTTGTTTCGTACTTGTGCAACTCTGTAGGTGTCGTTCTACAATTCAAGCATAAAACTAGAATGATGATACTCAAAAAATGCCAAAAACGTCACTTTTTATGTCAATTTAGGACTATTTGCCGACAAGCGGACTTACACTGCAATTTGTGTGGTTCTATGGTGTACGATAAAAACAGAAATACTTTGAACTTTTTACCCAAGACTAATGTTTCATTGCTCAGTTTATAACATGAGTGATAGTTTTGTAAAGTTATGCAGAATAGTATGTGAATTTGAGGTAACAGAAAAACAACTCTTTGCTTGAACTTTATAAGTACGATATAACACACTAATTGGCAAAAATATTATTGCATTTTCAGCCTTATGTCATAGCTTATCTTTATTATCAACTGCACTTGGTCGTAAGGAAATTGATGACAGAATAGTAATCCCAGTGCATCTTAAATTCCATTTTTCTTCCAAAAAAAAATCAATTTAAAGTAAAATAATTTTATCAAATTTGACAGTTGAAGGCACACCCCTATACGTCATATCAGAACTACATATTAGCAAACTTGTTGACAAATGTCTACTCTTTTTTTAATTTTTTCGCCTAGTTTTGTATCTTTTCTGCTTCTTTTTTAATTGATTTTGTTGACTGATAGTTCATCATAACAAATGAAAACAAGTTTCTTGTTTGAGATTTTTGAAGGACCTACTTTAAAAAAATGCTTGTTTTGAAAGTTTACTTCACTTTTTAATTGTTCTTTTCTTGCGACCAACTGAAGATTAAGAATGTCCATTATGTGAACTAAATTTGTTTATTTATGATCCATATTTTAAAAACGCCAGTTACAATTTCATTATAAACATGAAGATACCATATGTGTTGTCAGGTGACAAATACCACCGATAGTTCCCCTCAGTCGCTGCATGAAGTATCGTAAAATCACTACTCTATTCTATTTTATTGTACAATTATCACTATACAATTATGAGAACACCGACCTTAGCATAACATACCGTAAACATATAGGGAGTAGTTAACTGTACAGTTCATACTGTAAATTATGGGATGCTTGACCGGTTACAGGGTGATATTGTATTTTGGTAAGAGGTGGTGGGTACGATTCTGGTATTCTTTTCATCTTTAAATGGCTTTAGCGGCGGTTACTAGGGAAGTTCATGAGAGAACCAAATAGAGGGCGACATTACACAACTCCTATATTATATTCATATTTGAAAGTGCTGTACAGGTTACTTATTCGCATTAAAATTTGAATCTCCGAAGGTTTTTTTGATATTTTCTTGGCAAATACTCAAGAAACTTAGGGAATTTAAAAATTGTTCTGCTTTTACCATTAGATCAGTTGGATATAATTTACAAATTTATTAACTTGTTCGTAGGCTAAGGCCCCCCACGTTAGAAACATTATACGGTTTCACGGGGATTAATGGCAATTCCTTGCCTCCACAACCCTGCTTGATTCATCAGTTTGCATTCTACAATTACTGTTATATGGCTAACAACGCGGTGATGGAGTTTGCTAGCATTGAGAATAGTGTTACCTTTGCTTTATTTATGCATCGTCCCAGGATTAGTATTCCATTACCTGGCTTAACTTCTCCACTTTGGCGGATAATCTCCTCATGCCATGCATTAGCAAAACATTTCCATTACCAGTATTAATATTCAGTAAATGAACGAATATATACGTTACAGACTGAACAATGCTATTCGGAGATTAATGTCTTAACAACAGAAAATAAAGTTCAGTTAAATGGTAGATTGCTTGATTATTCAAATTTGAGCAAACTATCAGTCCGTTAATAAATGATGATTTATTTTCGAGATTAAGTTGTTTTCCAGTTCCTAATGTGAACGCCCGCCAGGCATGCAAAACTTCATGAAGCGAATGATGAGAATCACGAATGTAGTACGCAGTTTATGGTTGGAATAAACGTGATCATGATCATGTGTCCTGAATTTTAAAGTAATGTAAATATTTTTACTTCGCGTCGTTATAGCTGTGGATTTAGTTGTGCTCTTCGGACACGCAAAGAACCATATCTTCTTGTGTCGTATTTCTCTAAACAATTGCACAAAGAAACATATATATATATATATATATATATATATATATATATATATATATATGGTCAAAATAGTTATTTTATTTTCCCATTAATGTTTTGAAGGATTGCAGAATAAGTTTGTACATGGATAAAAATAAAAAATTCAAAAGGACTTTTTAAATACCCGATAGTATTCCAAACGATTAAGGATATAAAATGACATAGCGCCCTCTTTTCAATTCTTATACAGTCCTCGCGATTTGTTTATATTACAATGTTTGTGTGTTTTGTATAATGGTAATGATTAGTTTTTTTTTAATTGTTTTTCATATCTGTTGGTATAAGTACACGGATTCATTATGTTAATGAACTACAAAGCTACTGAAGTGTGTATACTTTCCGTCCTGTAAGCTAAACTGCATATTGCGTAGACATTGCATCCGTTAAAAATAATATTGCATCAATGTGTCTGATTTTTAGGGTATTTATAAATAAAATGTGTTCATGTTTAACGGCATGTTCTTTCAATCCTTCAGAGTCAAACTGAATATTGACAAGCTTAATTTACACATTTTACAAACAGACGGACAAAAGGTTTATTGATAAATCGGAAAAGAAGTATTTACTTTGCAGATTTTTTATTTGGATATTTCTACGCCATTTGTTTCAGATTCGCATTATCCAACACATATATGTGCGCCAAAGAAAATGTGCCAAATTAAGTTATTTTGGCTCAACTGGCTTTCCAAGACCATGTCAAACATGTTTATCTAACGTACCTGTTCAAACTAGGTTGAAGTACCTATGTTGCTGAGTTATTTGACAGATGTGTATCAAAATGCTTGCTTCAATATGATGGCATTATAATAATCACGGCAAGGAATCAGGAGTGTTGGGGCAAAGGAATTCGAAATGAAATCAAAGACCTACATCAGTACGAAATACCAAGGAGTTTTGCACTTTTTCAAAAACTGGGTATTTCACATTTTTAACTCTCAGTTTTTGCAATATAATACGGGGCAGAATCCGAGACTTTTAGAAGGGAGGGGTGTGACGCTTAATGTCATTGAAGCCGATTCCCGTGCATAGGGGTATTGGGATCCCACCCCAGAAGAAAATACAATTTTAGACGTGAAAATGTCGCATTCTGAGACATGTGGTATTTAAGTTATAGGTCCGCACGCAAAGTGTTTGCTAATACAGATACAGTCTTGTTGTAGGGCTGAATGGGTGGTATCACCCTCCACAACTCTTCCCAAGGATGCAGGTGCTCTGTTAGGTGTATTATAAAGTTGTCGCGGAAGAGGTAACAAATTGATATGCCATATACCAAACTTATTGAAAAAGTTTCTCGTTTGTTGAAATTTAAACTCTTGATTTAATTATAGCATCCTCATGAAATTGTAAATATACTTCATCTAACTACTTTTTTTTTCGTCTTTAAAATACTAAATATGAACAGAGGAATAAGATAAAAGCGATTTGATTAGTAATGACGCATATCTATTATTTCTAATAATTGCAATAAATCGATTTAGTAGTTTTATTTTCACGTAAAAAAACGATAAATTAAAAAGTTTCTGATATACATAACAGACGTAGGGTATTCTTAGTATTCTCATTTGATAAATTGAATGCATAAATCTACAGGATATAGGTTATGACAATAAATAAAAGTATCAATTCCCCATGCAGGCAACAGTAGATGGAGTACAGGATTGTAAACAGTCTGTTGTCGACGAAGAAATGTTTTCCTCACTTATCTTTTTAAATGTTGTGTTGGAATACTTCCAAATGTTCAACAATATTTCCTTTCAATAGACTTTTATTCAAGTTTGACATTATAAATTATCAGTTGAGTGCACTGATTGAATTTTAGATATATTTACATTTGAAATGAAAAGTTACCGCTTAAGAGATAACATACTGCCTGCTACTGTTTGAAAAAAAAAGGAATAGGTATGTAGGTGTTACCCTTGTTTCGAAGAAGCCGGCTTTAATATGTCTAAAGGTCCTCCCTCCCTCTCGAATAATATAGGGTATCTAAAGGTCCTCCCTCAGGAATAATTTTAGACGTAAAATAAATTAACTAGGCTTAGACGAAAGGTTGTGCTCGAAACTACTTTGAAGTTTTTGTGGGGTTTGAAAAGAGGGGGAGAATTACACCCCAATCTGGATCCCTGCAGTCTGGAATCCCCTGAAGTAACTTGTATGTATACTGAACTACACATAGCTGTCATGCATGGCTGTCCAATGGCTCCTTGGAGTTGACTTGTGATCATTTCTTCAATTCAGCCAGAGGGTGTAGGCAAGTTCTTAACAATCATAAAACAAATGGCTCCTGCATGGATAGGGATAGGGAACATAAATACATAGTTCAGCCTATGTCGTCGCCTTCAGATGCATGTCCAGAATAGTCTGTATGGATGGATTGCTACATTTTTGGATTGCTACATTCCGTTTTTGATTGATGTACAAACGTATACCAAATCCATTATAGATTCCGATTGGAGATAGCAGTATAACACATAATCAATCTTCGAAGATGTGTTGGCATTTTCAAACTCATTTGCTACAGTACTACGGAAACCTCCAAAACAAGAGGGGGGGGGGGGGGGTGCGGTTGCGATTACCACCTTCAAGCCAAATGAGCAGGCCTGTCTGTAAATACATCAATATTAAACTCTTTCTTACAACTTTTAGTAAAATTTCATTCAATAGAAACAACTTTATCCCCTCTCTCTCTGATTCTCTGTTTTTGTTTTCATTCGCAGAAACCTACGTAAAGGTCAGACTAGTTTGTGGCAGCGAGAAAATTAAAACAGAAAGAACGCCCTCTATTAAAGGTACTGTGAATCCAGTCTTTGCAGAGTCGCTTAGTTACGTCATACCTGCCTTCTTCATCGAAAGAACAGTTCTTGTTATTCAACTTATGCAAAAGGGGCATTTGCGACGAGATAAACTGCTCGGACAGGTCATACTTGGCCCGTATATTTTGACGGACACTAGAAATTTGAGTCACTTTGGACAAATGCTGTCCGGCAGAGAAGCTGTGAGGAAATGGCACAGTTTGTACTTGTAGTCTTTATACCGGACAAACGCTATAACGTGAGGACTTATACATTTATATCATTTCGAGGAAAACTAAAAATATAAGTGGCATTTGCACTAATCGGGACCAACTTTATGCTTGCTGCAAGTCGTTTACGTAGAGGCTACTTTTTTTTAAAGTCCCTCGTTTTTTCGCACATTAATCGGTAGTTCTGGCAAGCTGTTATACTAAATGACATTAATAGTAAGGAATTGTGTTGGTAAAGTGTAAAACCATGAAAGCCAGTGTACTTTATCGATATTATGAAATCGGGGAATAATTATTTACGTACTTCTGTGGTGGTCACAAGATACAATGTGTTGCGCTGTTAAATACCTCATCCAACAAATTTCCTTCATATGACCAAGAGACAGTTGGTACGTCTGTGGAAACCAATATATCTTGTAGCAGTGATATGAGAAACTTTTACACGGTTTTATATATAACGTATAGCCTTTCCCTGCGTATTACAAACCTGACAAAGACAAATTCATGTTATATTCAACCTTTGGTTTTCATAACATAATTTCACGTTAATTTTTAATGTGAAAATATTGCCTTAATACAGTTGGATGCGTCTCGTTTCGTGTTCTTAAATTACATATTTTACTTCCGGCCAGCGTCACTCGAATGTCTAGCGCAATGTCTCTTAGGGACCTTAGGGATATTTTCTCCTCTAAGAGGAACATTGGCGCTAGTAAGTATTATCGTCCCATTAAACTCGATTAAAATTTCCGCCCGATCGTCCTCGTCTAAAGTTTACTCGTGAAGCCAGTCAATGTATTTGACTTTCCGTTACTGACCGACTCGTAGTAAGACTATACAAGTATAGTTGTTGGAGTTTCTGTAACATGAATGAAGTAGACCAACCAGGTGGAGTTCTTCTCCAAAACTGCCATTTCCGTTGGATCTGTCCCAGTCTGCTGACACGGTACCTTAAAGAATTGAAAAGATACACAAAAACATTATCATTCTGCACGTACATCTCACCCCGAACAATGCTAACAATATTAGTCAAAAACTTCAACGGTTTGGCAAACGAGAGAATAACACACTGCAGAACGTTCTTTATGTCATGCTCCAACCAACTTTGCTCTCTGGCCCTCTTAGGAATTAAATGTCCTCCCCCACCCGTCCACTCTCATTTGAGTTGGATATTTTTACCATGTGGCACCAGGAAAGCTTTTAAATAGATCAAGTGTTCCAAAATAATGTTCCCCAAGGCGCCAGTGTTTAGGCGCAAGTGTTGCATTTTCCGTACATATGGCTATTATATTTATGCTTGAGTTCAAATGCTGTATTTAGCTTCTATTTTTCGATGCAGAGTGTTTAATAAACACTGTGAATAATGATTAGTTAACCTAAACTTCAAGGCCAAGCGACATGTAGCAGCGACTGTTCATAATTTCACTTGGAATACTTACATGACGAAAACTAGCTCATACGTTTTACTAACTTTTGCAAAGAGGGGAATCAATATAATACAATACAGTCATATGGAAACTTCTAAAAGTCAAGGAAAGTAGCTCTCTTATAACAGGCCATAATAGAAAAGTAATTGAAAGGATGTTTCTCCAAGAATAAATAAGACAATAGGCCTAAATACGTACAAATTTAAATATTGTTTGCGTAAGTAGTACAACATTCTCCTTAGTTAGCGGTAAATTGTATATCGGCCGACAGCTTTTAACATGGAATGTAGTAAACAAATGACGTCACTGTTTGCTTACCGACTCTGCACTATTGACTCGTATACGCTTACGTACATGATGTATATACTGTGGGTACATGTGCATATAGCTTATATACACGCTTTGTGATCTAACGACAACGTTAAATGGCTAAGCCTACCGGCTATGCCAATTATAGACACCGACAGCTTAGGACACCAGCTTAGTGGTGGAACACATGGTGTGAGGAGGGGGGAGGGGTTCGACCATACATGTTTAACCATAGAAAAACGAAGACCGAGGATGTGTTTGTTTCGGATAATGAAGAAGAAAGAACGCATTCCTCGAAGGAAAAGACTGGCAAGTTAGTCTGGCCTAGGTATATAGCACTCAGTTAGGCTTAGTAGGCTATGTAGAGTTCGCGACGAAAAAGCAATCGCTTATAGAAGGTATTGAATATCGGTCGGAACTTCCTCGGGCCTAGTATCGTGCAGAGCTACAAACGCACCGAGAAAACTCCATTTTTTTCATGTACGTATTCGGAGCAGACGACACTTGTTTAGTTCTGTGAAAAACATTAGCATATTAGGTACGTTACATTCTGGTTACGGATATAGTACCCCTATGACGTCATGACCCACATGCTCATAACTACTTGAATTATAATACAACCCAGCGTGAGTTTACATATTTGGCATGTTATTTTGTGACATAAATAGGAATGTATGCTGCAAGTTTAAAACAAATCAGTTACGTGTCGCTTGACCTATCCTATAAGGATGACGTAATAATAGACTAATAACGACTGTATTCCGAACTAAGTCAGTGAAACAAGGACAGGAAAGAGGTCTTAAAATTTTACAATGAGATGCAGGTGGATAAATTACGTTTCTAAGACCTGCAATGTGGAAGCAGGGTTGGGGGTTGGGGGGGGGGGGGAGACTGCGTCCATAGATCCAATCGGTGGTGTATGCCGTTAAAACAAGCGGCGTATTTGACTCGTCGGATGATGGTAACACCTTTCGCCGCCACTTTTGTGGCCTACTAGTTTGGAACCGCCGTATGGCGGTTGGCCATTCTGTCTTGATGTGTCCATGGCACGGCTTTGTAGGAGCATCTTGTGAGAAATATGTTTCAATAATCAGGAAAATATGGGAGATCAAGACATTTTGTGAAGTGAGAAAACCTTGTTAACTTGATTGCAACGGGTTTTCAGGAGGAGCAGTTGCACATATGTTCCCAATTTGACATTCTTCCCTTCATCATAAATACGCCTAAACGATATTAATCTTATAACTCTCATTTTTGTTTTTCATTTTGTGTTTGGTTTTCTATGTACTACGATATCCAGGTTTCGTCCTTCAGAGAAGTCAAATTTTCCCTTCCTTGTAGCTAAAGCGTAGACCTCGCTGTGCAGTTTGATCTAACATAGAAAATATGGATTTGCCTTCTGGAAAATCGCAATGATCGTGTCATGGCGTTGTATGATATATACTCATCAAACTATATCATTGGAAAACATGTCAACTCTTTATCAAAGAGAATGTGTCATATTGACACACGATGTTATAGTAAACTTGCATAAGATGGTTCGATAAATAATACTGAAAGGTGAAGTAGCCTTTCATTGGGTTTTGTTTTATCAACAAAGTGATCTGGAAATAATTCCTCAATCGTGGACTTTCCACAAAGATATTTGAGAGAGATTAACTGTAAGGTTAGAAAGAAGAAAGACAAACATATATATGAAACTAAGGTCTTGATGGTAATATCGCTATAGGGGTTCAACAGTTCTTACAGTTTCGGTTTAAATGAAGTATACTGATATATTAACACTGCGTGTTTGGGGCTGTAAGTTTCAGCCAACGTTTTCAAAAGTCTAAAGAAAATGTCTTCGTGCAGGGAGCGAAGCAAAAAGTTTGTTGGTAATGAGTTCTTCTTATAATATTATAAATGCATCCCGCTTAATATGCGAAACACCCTAACCAAGTAGGCAATGGACAATGTCCAGAAGTTCGAAACCAGTAGGAAGGTCGTAATTTCACTGTAGGATCATGCCACAGGTATATCATGTATTATGTTATAAAAAGAGAACACATGATCATTCAACTAACTTTCTGCTTCATTCCCTGCACGAAGATATTCTTCCTTTTCTTCTGACTGATGAAAGGAATATTATATATATATATATTTATATATGGAATACTGTATTCAGTATTATTTTAGTGACAAGAGAGAATATTCTATGCGACGTAGTATGACAGTTAGTCCCGTATGAACCATAATCAAAATAACATTATCTCCGCAGACTGCATATAAGTATAAGGATATACAAGGATAACCTTTACTAAATGCTAATCTAATGATCAACCGCATATGTTAGTATTACTCTGTAGTCTTCATTACTTCAGGCGTTATTGTTTAGTAATGAATACTGGCCTTGGAAAAAGGAACCATCCATATGAACTAGTAAAACAACAAGAAACCACAATGTTAAATATTTATAAAGGTGTATAAATAGCTATAATTTGCGTCTTGTATTGAAGGCGTTTGAGAATAACAGGGTGTATTTGAGAGATGTATATGATTAATCTGAAATGGCTGCTTTTAGCCGAGCCAGTGCAGATACCCTGATTTGGATACCTTGGCAATGTTTCTTCTGATGACAAGGAAGCTGATACTTGTCTGGTGTTAATTACCTGGTGTCAATTGTCTGGTGTTAATTACCATAGCGCCCTCTATATGTATTCACGGTGCCAGGTATTTATAAAGAATGTGCATCCAGACAACAACAAGTTGTCAAACAGTATATTGTTTTTAATATTACCTCTTATAGCAGGATGCGTTGCAGACTTCATATTTCTGCGCATTTCGCGTTCATTGCGGAGCGATGAATTATAACAGCAGTCTTTGGCTGCATACATGCGATGTTACAGTAACAGTGAATATACATGCAACGCAATTAAACGCTTTAAGGATTAAAATGATCCGAATCGGCTAATATAACGTTCGAATTATATAAATGACATAAGACGATAACAACAAAATATAAAACTATAGAAAGTTATTCGTTGTATAAACGGTGCAAGTTGAACAATGCATGAATACATGTGACACACTTTTTGATAAAATAAAACAAGATTCGACTAGAATTATGATTAATATATATATATATATATATATATATATATATATATATATATAACTGATTCCATTGTTCAGTACAGTACATGTAGTACAGAAACTGCTATGGAAGTATTTATTGATTTACCTACTCTGATGAATTATTTCCATTTTGATTACATTTTTGTGAAGGGCTATTTATGTATGGCTATATATTCTATAGATATACGTCCACTGTCACTATTATTCCATTAACTGATTAGACAGTACCCTGAAACTTACCCTACACGATGAAGAGTCAACAACTTCCAGTGCTAGCAGATCATAATGCTGGTTTGTTATCTTCAAGGCATCATAAGGGGTAAAATCGTTTCCATTTTACCCCCAAAGTAGCTTAGAAGACGCTCTCCTGAGGGCATATTTATTGATACTGTGTCAAGTAATCGATGAGGTTTTCATCAGTAGAGCCCGAACCTCTGAAAATTCTGATTTGGTCATGTTATATTATATCTTGCACAATATGAGTGGTATGAATCCCATTAGTTTCATACAGTATATAAATTAGTATCCCCTAGTGCAATGCTTCATCTCTGAGGAAATGGAGAATAAATTTAATAGTGAATTATTGATAATTTCCTCTCTTTCTCCCCCCCCCCCCCCTCTCTCTCTCTGACTAGACCAATAAAGTATACATTGATATTTTTGTCAGTGTATGTTTGACTATAAGAACTGTTAACGGCTACACTTTCTGAGATTAAACTCATCAAGCGATGCCACTGATTGTCGTCTGGAGTATGCAACCGTCTCCATAATATAAAAAAATATCGACTTTTTTTGTTATCAAATTCTATACTGTTAAATGCTTTTATAAAGTACTAACTTTAAATATATTGTGCTGAGAACATACATTTAAAACAAACTTATCCCTTCGATTTGAAGTTCTTTAAGTTTGCTTGATAACATTAATCAATGTAATTGCATATCTATAATGCGGTACTTGTCTATATTATCTATTATTTTAAGTGCAAGGATAATGTATAGATGCACAATGAATTTAGCACATTGCAACGCTCTAATAGAAGAACAATGTGGCCTTCAAAGTTTAGTGACGTAAATGGTTTTGTAAGTCACTTTTATATGTTATTTTAATCTTGGGACAAGAGGGCCTTGTCGCCCCCCCCCCCCGTTTTCCTTTGTTACGCCAGTGCATATTAAACGTTATTAAACCCGGACGTGAAGGTGAACCACGTCACAATACTGGAAGACTTTCATTTCCATTTTGCACGAAACAAAATCTGTTTCCATTATTACGTAATCCGCAATCGTGAATTTACTCAAAAACATTCACTTGTGTTAAAAAATGTTAACAATTATTAGCAAGTTAACATTATTGACTGAATGGTCGGTTGAATGATTGATTGATATAAGTTGAAATTATCCCATATAAACCTGTGACAATAAATAATAACTTAGATATTGATATTTATATGACTGTATTAATGACGTGGAATGAACTTTGTTCAAAAACTCTCAACTCTCAGTATACAATTGCATTTGCTAATTTATTTTGTCTGTATCTGATAGACGATGTCAAATTTATTGAGGAGCAGTGTTTATTTAGAGCGACTTCACAGCTCTTAAAAGAGCGCTGCTACTATTGATCTAAAGTGACTTAAGAGTTAGACCAATTAACTGTGCCTATGCTCATAAGAGTAACGAGCATGCGCATAGGTACGCATATGGTTTGTTTGCCATACTAACTATTCTTAGTTCCTGGTATAGCAAAAATGCAGTGTTTGTTTTTTCATCTCAAATTTTCCTCTCTTTTTGAGGTCAGAAATCATGCTAGACCTTAACATGAACTTATCATCAATTTGTTTGAATAATCTCGTTTCTCATACCAAAGTATATTGATTGAGTTTTCCATCTAAAATGTTCCTCTCTTCTTGGTGTCAGAAATCATGCTAGAACTTTAAATGAACTTATCATCAATTTGTTTGAATAATCTCGTTTCTCATACCAAAGTATATTGATTGAGTTTTCCATCTCAAATGTTCCTCTCTTCTTGGTGTCAGAAATCATGCTAGAACTTTAAATGAACTTATCATCAATTTGTTTGAATAATCTCCTTTTTTCATGCCAAAGTATATTGATTGATTTTTACATCTCTGAAAGATGATTAGCAACGTCTTCCTCCAACCCAAGGATGAATGTATTACTTTTCAAACCTTTAGTAGAAATCCATGCCGAAGAAGCCGTGTTAGGACATACTTGGTAACCTGTACCTGGTAACCTATACCTGATAACGTGCTGGCAACACTTTTCTGTATGTTTTTATTCTGATATAGATTCCCGTATTGTCTTAAAAAAGGTTTCTTAATAAGAGTAGATGAGTCGTAGGCCTATGTTACTCAGATAACGCATATAAGAGAGTGATTGTCAATATAACTTTGACGGGATTCCGCTTTTAATTTATTTTTCTTGTTTGAAGTAGACGTTCTTATCAGCGAATGAAATGTGGACGAAGTGTTAGTAATCTATCAGAGCATTGATCAATTGTATTAAAGTACCAACTAATTAAAGAACTAATTAAACTTAATCAACAGTGCCAAAACATAATTCATGGACAAGTTTCATTTTCAAAATGCCGAAAGGAATATCTTTCGATAAAAAGCATGCCCTCTTGGGTAATTTGAATATCTTAAAATTACCCAACATTCCCATAGAGAAAAATGGTGTAAGTACAAATAATCATTTGGCAATTTCAGTAGAGTAGCCTAAGGTTTTTTATCGCATGAATTGAGACGTGCGTCACTATGAAGTTGAAACCAAAGGTCTCATTGAATATCAATTATCAGTTTATCAATTTAAGCAGCTATTTGAGTTAATAATGGAAACAAATGCAACCAAACTATATTCTATAGCAATGTAGGTCATCAGCTTGACAAACCAAGTTAAATTTTAATTAATAATGAAATAAGAAAGTTTGAATATGCAAAATTTGCCTTTAAATGTGCTAGATATTCTTGTGAGAAAAAAAAGGAGCTTGCTGATTAACCTACTTTTGGTGAATACATTTGAGAAAGTGTCTTAATATAGTCAAATAGAAACCTTATTTCGAGTAATCCCCAATAGGTGTGAAACATTTGACGACGAAAACAGTAAGAGCTGAATTAAGAAAATGACTTTTCGGTACGTCTGTCATGACTTTAATACCAGGTACAATGCACGAGAAGGAAAGGATTATTTTTGTAACATTCACAAAGATGAAGAAATGGAAACATTAGGTAAGCAGGTGGTCGCAAATGGTGCATGGTTAGAGAAATAATTATAAATATTATTAATTAATTATACTTACGTCATTATAAAGATGTATCAATTCTCTGTTATTTTAAGAAATAAAACCTACTTTGCGACGCGGACTGCAAGTTGTTATAGTCAACAAATGGAGAGAAAAACTAACAATTAATTTCACCTTTTCTGTAATATTTTGAAGGAAAATCGATTATTTGGTAAGTTTGGTAAAGATGTACTCAACTTACCGTTATTGGTAGTATGATTTTCATCAAAAATTCCATTTAGTATAATATAATAAGTAGGTACTATTTTGTTTTAAGCAAGAACTTCCCTGTTCATGAGAGCCTATTATGACGGTGTGGGTGATTGGGAAGGTGTATTTTCCAAGTGCAAATCACGTGGGACTTTGGTAAAATGTCAATTACATACAGACTGCTACGTGAAGCGTCTATCTCAATGTTAGATCCCTAACTTGAGAATTGGTAATAGCAAGTAGAAAAATATGAAGACGACAATTTCATCATCACTTTAAAAAGAACAAGTTTAAACACTTTAAAGTGAAACTTGTGTATTTGGAATGACCGCTTTATCCAAACATTTTTTACTGTTACTTTATTATGATATAGCATGTACGGTCAATCATAATGTTCCAATTATCCAGTCTGTCTTGCTTACCAAGATATGTGAACTAATGTCACTGCTGAATATCCATCGTTATTTATATTATAAATAAGTTATTATCATCGATGAGTAATGCTTTGAGTTAAGTTTCATTTCTGCTTTGGATAATTCTCAATCATATTTGAATGTTTTCTTGAGAACATTTGCTATTTCATGAACACGTTTTTATTGTAACTTTATGGATGCAATCTGGAAGATACAACATGTAAATATTTATATCATTTTTCGTAAGCTTATCAAATCTGCTTCTCTTATGCAAAAAAAAATAAATCGGAGAAAATACACATTTTACCTGGACTATTTTTAATTTATGATTTTTTTCGTTTATGATTCCATAAATATATTTCATTTGTTTGCACAAATGATGGTTACAGTGATCCCTATTGTTAGATAAGGTGCAAACTCTGTCAAATTCAGTATAAAAAAAGAGAAAAAGGAAATATGAAACACATTTGACTAAACAATACTGCGTATGAAATACCAAACGGATAACGGAGACACTTTCGAATCAGCTTCCAAATGCAATACAGTTTTTGTATCACACCTTTGAATTAATAAAACCAATTACCGTTGGAGACATGTTCAGTGTAGTTGAATAAGACGAGAAATTAATCTTGACATTTCAGTTTCACTTATAAAATAGGTTAAAAGACTGCCTATTTCCTTCTGCAAATAAGAGAAGCCTCAAGATCTTCCTCAGGCTGTAAAACCGCTGACATGCTTAATGTTGCTTGATTGATAGGTTTCGACAGGGTGACGTTCATATTATTTCAAGTTGCTGCTATATAATCTCCCTTGATAACTTAATGTGCTTCAGTTCTATAAGTCTTTCCGTTACCAAGGAAGGTTTGCTAAGGAAGGTACCATACGGTTTCTAGGTGTAGATTCAACAGGAAGGGGACATTTTCGTTATATTCCAACAGAATCGGTTGTGTTTCCCTTACATAAACTTATTTAAAATGTAATTTGAACGGATTTTACATTTCTTTGTTCGATGTGATAAGTTAAAATACACACTCTGTGAACTATGTTCAACAAGTACAATTTTCTAAACCTCAAACGTGTAACTTGAACTTTCTCAGCCTATATTTTGGAATGTATTCACTGAAACAACAAGGAACCTAAGATTACAGCAAACACATCTAGTGTCTAAACATGCAGATGATAATGTTTGTGATTTAGTTCTTTAGCTGCTGTGCATCTCTTGTGATCTTTATCACCATATTATATGGTAGAGATGATTGAAATGGGCAACTTAATTCTAAGAAAATGACATAATTCGTCCCGAAATCTGATCCATCTTTATTTATGACGTGAATCATACGGTAGCCATGAGTTGTCGGATATGTAACATCATGGTGCTTTTTATCAACTAGCTTTTCTTTTTGTGTTCAGACATATCTTCAATGTCAACACGAATAATGATGTTGTTGGAAAAATAAGATAAATGTTATATTGAACACACACAAACATTAAACAAGAGGGCAATCCACGGAGTTGCATATCTCATCGCCAGCAAACACTGATTTCAAATCAACAAATTTACTATTAGCTACGCAATCTGGCAGTACCGTTTTTGAAAGCTAACATGACTCATATATTTTGTCGCATTTCGCGTTCAAATGTGCGCGTCTCCCGCACACGCAAATCCCATTCAATGGAAAACTCTACAAAAATTTGAGCGCTCGTGTGATGTCGCACATGCCTGATATTATTTAATACATGGATTTTCAAGTACACCCAAGAGTACACTACTGATAAGATGGAAAAAAAAAACAATTTGACAATGAAAATTGTACATAAGGACCTGGATGGATTTCCAGGTCATGTTTCTTCTACAGTGGACATTAGGGTTGAACTTTTGACCTCGCGGTTTTTAATCAAAACTGTCTGGATTGACATAATACATGACCGACTGAATACGTCATAGTGTAAACTAGCCAATGATATCAGCTTCTTTAACATTTCTGACACTCCTACATAGGGATCTAACCCAATGAAAAACCCTTGCGATAAAAACGCCCCAAACAATTACTATTCATAGATGCGCGCAATCATCGTGGGGTATGTGCGTTCTTATACGTAGGTGTGCACACGCTTGATATCAATATCACATATATACACGTATACATGAGCAACCGGACAAGCCCCGCCCATGCAACCAATCGGGATATAGAATGATTGGGTTGGCTGGACTATTGACAGCTGTGAAATTGACAATGGAATTGCGACTCTTCCATTGAACAAATTGATATGTACATTATTTTGTAAACCCTACACTGAACAAGACTAGACTTGGAGTCTTGACTCCAGAAACTGGGTACTGGTATAAAATATACATTTATCATTTAACCATGTGACCTTTGACCTCGGTTCCCATGGAATCCTTATATTTTGATAGTACCTGACCTTTTCATGACACCTGTGGGGGTTCTATGTCAATTCAATGTTTCCTCTGAGTTAAAGCAAAACAAAATCATGCACTACTTTGACCTTTGGTTCCGGGGGTCTGCGAGACACAATAGAGCTTTTAACTATTTGGGACCAAAACATGTGAATGGCCGATCCGCAAATGACACGCTGTGAGTTTTGGGTACAACAAACTGAGGCGAGGCTGTCGATGATCTGAGTGATGGTTGTAGCTGAAGTATGTCCGAGAGGAATAATGTAAACGGCGAACAACAAAGGACCTAATACCGATCCTTGTGGCACGCCATACACTAATTGTTGGATCGATGAATATTTGCCTCTTATGAGAACACGTTGAGATCATCCAGACAAGTATGATCTGAACCAGGCAAGAGGAATTCCATTTACACCCAGCAGATAAACTTCATGGTCAATGGTGTCAAACACTCTACTCAAAATCAAGAAGGACAAGGATTGTTACTCCCTAGCTCTCCATTGCCCGCAAGATGTCATTGTGAATCTTGATTTAGGCATTTTCAGTTGAATGAAACTACTTATAAGCAGATTGTAGTGGCTCATGAAGTTCGTTCTCGGTCATGTAGTTTGCAACAAAGCGCTCGAGCACCTTGGATAAGATGGGAAGGTTACTAACAGGCCTGTAGTTCTTCAACGAGTTTGGTCTAAACTAGGCTATTTGAAGAGCGGCGTGATAACACCCTCCTTAAAGGTATCTGGAACAATACCAGATCTGAGCGAGCATTTAATAACTGCTATTATAGTTGGCAGAAGAGAGTCCAACGACGATCTAGCCATCCACGAAGGCAGAGAATCAAGAATGCAAGACAGGCTTGGTGTCTTGGAAATTATCTCACGAAGATCGTCCTCATTGATTGTATCAGATGTGTCCCAAGAGTGAGAAACGGGAGATGGCGTGGAAGACTCACCATTTCGACAGATAATTGCCCCGGATGGTTTCAAGTTTACTTGCAAAATACGTTGCAAACTGATATGCCAAGTCTTTGGCAGAGTCATGGTCCGGTAGTTTGTGGATTTCCTTTTCTGAAGAATGTCATTTATGGTACGAAACATGGACTTCAAATCATTTCCGCAAATCAATGATCATGTTGTTGAGGAAAGAACACTTGGAACAGTACAGCTCAATGGTTTAAGTATTCTCGCTTACTTGAACCGTTGAACGGCGCCGATGTTTAATGCCGGCTGCGTCTCGTTCTCTGTTGTTTTTGTATGTTTTCTGGCTTTGAAACATTCCTTTCAAGTCGTTTTGGTGTCATCGTGTACCTTGTATTTGTGAATTCCGAGTGACTCGTTTTCTATTTCGTATTTTCCTGCGAGGATGTCACTTTTTCAAGTCCTATCTTCGTCACTACTGTTCATTTGTAGCCTTCGTATACTCTTCATTGGCTTACTGTGTGCGCCTACCATAGTAGGTATGCTTAGGCCTCGTAGCCGGGTAAATAGATATTCCGGGGTTCATTACACTCCTCCCAGTAGTCCTGTTATCTGCCTCAGCAATCCGACATTCCATTCGTACACAAAAGATGAGCTGTTACGTTACAGTAATCCAGTCTATTCTGGTCGCTGCGCTGAGTAGTTAGATCTTTCAGTGCTTGGTAGAATATTGGATTGTGGAATTGGGAAGACACCTACCACTAAACAAAGAGGGAAACGTGCAGGTAAATTCAGGGATCGGTCAATAAAATTCAAAGAGTCCAAACGTCGTAGTGTAAACATTAGCAATGTTATCTATCCTGAGTGTACTGGCTTGCCAGGACGGTCTCCCGTGAAATTCACTATGGCTCTCATAAATTTGCATTCCATTTGTGCTAAAATTCCAATGGTCTTAGATCATTTTGTGGAGAGTAATCTAGATGTTTGCCTTGTCACCGAGACTTGGATTAAGGAGATCGACGATATCACTCGGGGTAAGTTGAATGCTGGGGGGATTAAATTTCTTGTTCAGTCACGTCTGGCTAGAGGAATTGGTGGAGGGACGAGTAGTTTATTCAAGTCGAATATTCACGCTGTTTGTAAAGACAAGGGGGAAAAGAATAGTTTTGAATTCTCGGTTTGGTCCCTGCGTTATAAGAATTCTAGTGTGGTTATTGCTTTCATATACCGTACTCCGTATTCTAGTGCCCACCCAGTTTCAGTCACTAGGTTTTTGGATGAGTTTGAGGAACTCCTTGTCGGGCTACTCAATTGTGACCAATCCCTAATTATATGCGGGGACTTTAACATACATGTTAATAAACCTCATGACACAGCGGCTGTTAGGTTTAGCTCTATCCTGGATACTTTTGGGCTGACACAACATGTCAATTTCTTTCCCTACACATGTTAGTTGGAACACTCTGGATCTGATTATTACTCGTGATTTAGACAACACCCGTGTTCTTGGTGTACACGACTCCGATTATGCATCAGATCACTGTTTTGTTCACTGTCAACTAGAACTACCAACAGTCCCATTGCATATTAAGAAGGTAGAGTTCCGCCGTTTATCCGCGATTGATTGGCATAGTTTTGAGTCCGACCTGAAAGCTAGTGATCTAATCGCAGCTCCTGCGAATGACCTAGGTAGTTTGTCTTCACAGTACGTTTCTTGTTTACGCTCTATTTTAGATGAGCACGCCCCTCATGTCACGAAGACTATTACTGCTCGTCCGACAGTTCCATGGTATACTACCGAGTTGAAGCAGCTCAAAGTTGAGCGTAGGCGCTGTGAAAAAGTTTGGAGAAGAGACAAAACTCCTGAGAATAGGTTAAAATTCACTGAAGCTAGAGATGCTTTCAAACAAAATTATAGTGAAGCATCCGATGCCTATTATGACAACTTGGTGGCCTACTGTGTGGGTGACGGTCGGAGGTTATATGGCGTGGTTAAATCATTCTTTGGTAAGAGTACGGATACATCCTTCCCTCCACATACGGATAAGTCACAGCTGGCCAATGAAATTTTGCAACACTTCAACTCCAAAGTACTGAATATTCTTACTGAGCTCGATGATGAGACTACCACCTTCAGCTTTCATAGCAATTCCGACCCTCCTAGTGCCTCTCTGGAACAATTTTCGGAGGTTTCAGAATCGTATGTCTCGAAGTTACTGCAAAATTGTTCGTCGGCCAGTTGTGACTTAGACCCAGTTCCCACAAAGATTGTTAAATCTGTCAGTGCTACTCTTCTGCCTTATATTACTAGGCTTATTAATTTGTCAATAACAACCGGTGAGTTCTTGGAGTCTTGGAAGAAAGCTGAAGTTTGTCCTCTTCTTAAGAAGCCTACTCTCCCACCGGAATTGAATAATCTCAGACCGGTGAGTAACCTCCAATTTATCTCCAAGCTTGTGGAGAAAGTTATAGCCAATCAAGTTTTGCAACATTGTAATCGTCATTGCCCTTTACCTGTATTTCAGTCCGCATATAGACAGCACTATTCCACCGAGACTGCCTTGCTCAAGATTCATTCAGAAATCATGCAGTCTATTGATAAACACAATGTTGTGCTTATGGTACTTCTAGACCTCACTTCCGCCTTTGATACGGTAGATCATTCTGTTTTGGTGAACATGTTGGAACATGACTTTGGTATTAAGAACACTGCTCTCAGCTGGTTCATCAATTACCTTGGGACCAGGTCACAGTTTGTCTCGCTAGATGGTGTATATTCCGAGGAAATCCCTGTTGAGCATGGAGTTCCACAAAGCTCGTGTCTAGGTCCGCTGTGTTTCACGCTGTACACTGCATCTCTATTTAATGTCATTTCTACACATCTGGACACAGGTTTTGCTTATGCTGATGATACTCAGTTGATTCACAGCATTAAACCGCAGCATAACACCACAGAAATTGATGCTTTCAATCTTATGCAAAATTGTATCTCTGATATTAGGGATTGGATGGCTGCTCATAAATTGAAGCTGAACGATAGTAAAACTGAGTTCATTATTCTCAGCACTCCAGTCCAGCTCACAAAGGTCGTCAATAAGTCTATCAAAGTTGGTGGTGCTTCCATTGCTTTTTGTGATCAGGTCCGCAACCTCGGGGTTATTTTCGACAAACACATGAAAATGGATAAACATATCAGTAAAGTTTGCAAGACCGGTTTCTATTATATTTTTAATCTAAAGAAGATTAGGAAACATGTGCCTTCTAGAACTATGAGCACATTGGTTCATTCATTCATTCATAGCCATTTGGATTATTGCTATAGTTTGCTCCATGGTATTCCAGGGAATCTGATTCAGAGACTGCAACGTCTGCAGAACAGCGCAGCCAGGCTTGTTGTAGACTGCTATGACTTCAACACACCATCGTTGAGTATCCTCCATTCTTTGCACTGGTTGCCTGTTGAATTCAGAATTAAGTTCAAAGTACTGCTCCTGGTGTATAAGTGCATTCATGGAATGGCACCCGCCTATTTGTCAGACGATCTGTCCTTCCAGGTCAATACTCGTTATACCTTGCGGTCTAGCAATACACTCACTGTTCCCAGAACTAAACTGAAAACCTATAGCGACCGTGCCTTCCATCAGCCGGGCCCAAGCTCTGGAATGGTCTGCCCATATCTGTGCGGAGTTCTCCCACTCTCAGTCAGTTAAAGTCTTGCTTGAAGACTCGTTTTTTCAAGTTGGCGTTCTATTAGGGTTGTACAGCGCTATTGAATACTTCGTAGATTTTAGCGCTTTATAAGTTCATTTATTATTATTATTAACTTCTCAAAGTCTACCTGCGAACCTCACGGACACGTTTTGACTCTTCCCTCAATCATAGACTTCCGGTCACCCTGGGGTACCCCACCATGGGTTACCCCCGAGAGTAGCTACTCAGGAAAATAAACCATTACTATGGCAACTGTTGCTATGACAACTGACATAGCTGTATTTGCCCCAACTGGCAAATGAACTTCAATATCTCATCCTCCGTATGGGAGCGATGATATAAAAGCATCCGTGGTGAAGTATATCAGTGGTTTAAATCTATTGTTGAACCTATATGGTAGTTATTTATATTAAAAGTATCAGCATATTGACCCAATGTCCAGACCCCATGGATTAAGTCTGACATGCCTTACAAATGAAACTGTAAACTCAGATATGCAAATGGGCCACGTATCAATGAGAAATGATTATAAAGGGAACTTTCTACAATTATTTTTCATCAATTCCGCACTGATCACACAATGTTATGGGTGTATGTGTCCCGCAAAAGTAATTTTAATCAGTTAAAATTGCATTCACGAGCCAGATATCGAAACGGGCTTTTGTAGTTACCAGTGCTGAGTTAATGGGTGTGTTTGCTACGGGTGTGAGATTGTGTTTGATCAGCGGTATTCAAATAATTTAGAAGATTATTGTTAAACCTGTCACCATATTATCAATTAGTGTAAACATATTATACAAATGGCCACTCTAACATCGATGATTACATCCAACTGAAGATAATCTAGGTATAGCGCTAGTAAACGTTGAATAGGGTTTGTATAGGTTATATGTGAATTCTTTAAGAACAACTAACCTATATTATTAAACAATAACATTTTTGTAAGATTAATGCTACCTACAACAATTTGCTTTATATTCAAGGTGCAAGATTCATACTAAACCTGAACATGGTGTTTGAAACTATATCGGCAAGCCATAAACTATACATGACTGCTCTAATTTCGTATAGGGTCAACGGACGGACGGTAACGTTCGACACACTGTAGCGACCTGTTTAAAACCTTACCTCGATCCTCTCGGAGGACAGATCAAATTAACAGAAAATCTTCAAATTGATTGAGACTTATTCGTTTTGATTTTAGAGCAATATTTCCTGTTTCCTGCTGCGATTTTCATTAGCCTCTGTAGAGCCCCATGTGACCCCAAAGGTGTTAGAAGAAGATTGGTTCACTTGTAAGACGGGAAATAAAAATGCAACATAAAAGAGGTAAAAGGTTTACGAACTGATGGGGAATGGATTTCTTGAATTGCATTTTAACAATAGGATGTTTCAATAAAAGTGGGACGTGAAATCCGTCTTTAAAGGAATCGCCTTATGGTTATCATATCATAGAGCATTAAACTGTTAAAAGGCAAAAACACGAATATCTATAGAAAGTTGTAGGATGCGATGATAAAAAAGAGCTACTGAAGATAAGATAACGAGATATATCCTCATGAAACATGATCGTCACATAAAAAAAAAGATAAACTAATTATATCCAAAAGTATTAATGTTGTGCAATGTACGGAGACATGGAGTGGTCTGGGAGACGAGAGCTACTTCAAACAAGTCGATTGCTCTCAGTTAAACCAAAGTCTACCACTTATAAGAAACCACTGTGTGCCTCTCCGAGAGTTTTGTGCCAATTCTTGAAATTTCCTGGAAAACTATACATTTGCATATTTTTTTAATATTTTGCAGATATTACTTTCGCATTAATTTGTTTTGTTTATACTGATCAATATGATTGGAAGTCAAAATGTTGTTATATATCTGCAATGTTTATCTGGCAGCTTGGATTTTATTATGTCACCAAATCACTTCTGAAGTAGTACTCTTCTAGATATCAATTATGAAAACTACAGTCACTCATAAATTACACATAAGAAGTTAATTTGTGGTCTTACTTTGTTGGTAAGATTTCGTTTATGCTGTGTGCTGGAAGCCTATTATGTAGAATACACTTCATTAATATCAAAATTGCATATGAATACAATGCCATCTGCCTTAATGATATGATGAACCTAATTGATGAAGCTCTTAATTGCTGCCAGAATCCATTTTTTGTTGAAATATTGTATTACTGACATTAACGTACTGAATTAATTGTTGGGTCGTACAATGTATAATAATAAAGGAGTGTACACTACACCAGTCAATAAGTTTCATTTGTGACTTCGCCTGTTAAAATGATAATTTACAGCACTAAGAATTGCAAAAGGAAACATAATACACACTTTTCATATTAATATATTAACTTAATAGTACGTTTTTTCATTTGTCTGTGCTTGTTTATTTTTCCCTCATACACATGGAAAGCAATATGGAAGAGTTTGTTTGACGCATCTCATTTGAAACATATAAACTTTAAGAAATATATGAAACACTGAGGCACTATACTACTCGAGATTCTTACGTGCACTCAAATGTAAACATCCTCACTAGGAAATATTCATAAGAAATACACATGTTTGTGAAAGATATATCGGTAGGAACTGTTCTTTTTTTCTGCAAGGTATTGTACTTTCTAAATAATATATCTTTACAATAAAGAATAACTGAATATCATATGTCATTTACGTACAACTGATAAACCAAGTCACGAAATGGCAAAAAAGGAACTTTTGAGGAACTATTTAACCTTCAAAAAGAATGATTTATTTCGCTCAAGTGAAATAAAATAACGAACGACATTCGATACGAGGTACAGCCTGACGATCTTATAATGGAAACCGATCAACATACTGATGCTTGATTAACGACTAATTATGTTACCTATTAATCATTTCTAGAACTGATGTACAACTCTGTCAGAATTATTATAAAGGATATTAAGAATCAGTGACATTTTCAGCCAGCACTAACTTTTTTCATTCTACATTTTGCAGTTTTACTTCAAAAAAACCTATAGACAAACTTTGTGTCGAGATTTCTTCATGTCACTTGAGACAAGTTATTTGAGAAACCTACAATATCAGTTGTACATGAAAGGAAGAGGCACACCTAAGTGTACAATCCTTATGGCAGACAGAATTCATCAATAACTATTGAAATGATATAGAACTGAGGAGGAACCAACGAGGGACAATATCAAACCTGAGTAACATGATTAGTTTCTGATCAGTAGCACAAAACTGTTACATCTACCCGTTAACCTCTAACAAGCTTTACTCGTGTCATCGTAGAGAGCATGTCTATATAACTTATAATAATTTTCATTTCTTTTCCTTAAGTTTTGTTCTGTTTGCAGGTTTTCATTGAAATAGTGGCATTGTATGTATAACTTTAACATTTTCACTGAAGAGACCGCGTGCCAAAAGACAGTTAATTATGTTTCCTCCAGTTTCCACTTTTACATAATCATGATGATGACGCAAGTGTTGTTCTTACGCAGACATTGTTATCGCTATTTTTCATCATGTAGTAGCCTTGTGTAATGATAGCTAGAAGTACTCTGACAGGTGGGGGTCAAGTGCTCTTGGAATGACAGCTTGATATTCAATCGATTTTGAAGGAAGACGTTAAGAACTACTCAAAAGATGATATCATATGAAATCATTCTTCAAAGGATGTATACTTCTGTAGTGTTCCACGAAACAAACTTGCGGATAAAACCTTGCGGGATAGAAAACGAATGAGATAAATTAACGCGATTAGATATACAGGATTTTTATCAAACATCTCCCTTTGGCATTATTACTTCCGAAAAAGCTTACGGATAGATTGCAAATATTGAATCAGCGGACAACTGAAAGCAACAGGGAAGCATTTAACGTTTTATAACATTGTCCCTTATTCAGTATTTCTATTTCAATGATTAGTTTTACCTATATTTCTTTTCATTATTCCACTGAACTGCTGCAGTCATATACGATTTGTAAACAAGATTCTATATTTGGTGAATCACATGGTATCCTTCACGTCAGATATGACTTCACACCGTAGTTTGTGTGCAAATCACTTTCAAACATGTTACATATAATTAACTAACCATACTGGATGAAAGCAGACCGCTCGTACAAACGTGGTGCACAACCAGCTGGTTATTGGTTTAACCCACTCGACGACGCATCTACCTAATATGAATATGTTTGTTATTGCATAGTTTACCATGGTGGAAATCAATTAAGTTTAAGTTTCCTACGAAATGAGGTTACAATTTTCATACATACATTAATTATAGCTCTCTATGCCATTAACTACTACTTGTTATGGATTATTGGGTGATGAACTAATGTTTAAACACATCAACGTGAGCTTTTGATCGTCAATCATATCCGTAGACCCTATCTTCGTTTACCTTGTTCATTTTTACAGTTTCTTTTCTTTGTATTTTAAAGAAAAGTGCCAGTGTTGACGGACCGATACATAACTTATTCACCTACTTCAATTGAAAAACATTATATGAGAGTTTCGTAATTGGAAATATATTGCTTTTTGCTCATGTTTATTTCAGATCATAGTTTGAGACAATGTATTCAGTCCGTACTTTGCTGACAGGAGATACTACACTAAGAAAGTAATTTCTTTGAAAAGGTTTTGAAGTGAATTATGAAAGATTCGTGGTACATTCTATTATAAACGCAGCCAAACCTAGATGTAGCTATTTCGACTGTCTTTTGGCACTAATATGAACTATGTATCTCAGCAATCATAAGAGATTACTGTTTCGGCGACCATTTTTGGTCATTTGTATAGATCAATAATATGCAACCTTCACGTTTAATAACGAAGTATCGGTTCTTTCTCGAAACATTAATCGCACAAATGTTGAGCAAATGTCTTGACCTCAATATGCAAGTTTGAAAAAAAAGACAACAATGTACACAGTGAGGAATTTGTGCTGGGGTTCAATGCAGTCATGGATTAATCCGTCGAAGGCTCGCTCTGCTCCTTAAAAAGCGGGTGAGATCTGAAGTGTTTAAGTCTAAATAATATTACGTGATAGTACCATAGATATAGTGGCGTACAATATATCTTACAAAAGCGTGAACTTGAAAGTTGTCAAGATATTTCGGTCTGGATGTCTGCCTTCAAAGCAGTATTTTAAGCTTCGTTCTGTATTATTTTTCAATTAACTTTTATATCAAAATCCCCGAACCAAAACAGGGTATAGACCCCCAAAAAAATCATTTCAAATAAAGAAGCAAAATTTTTTCCGAGCTTGTCTATTTCATTTGTTGTAACAATTATCTTAAATGGATGATTAACTTTATTGATTACTCGTTCGTTAGGGTTGCTTATTTTGATCAATCTCATTCTCTCTGTATAGACTTAGTAAACTTGACAACCAAGCAGAGAAAGCTCCTCTGAGGTCATACGAATTGATGGGAAATGACCACAATTGCTTTAGGATGATGAAGGATACTATAAAAGCCAATCGAGGCACCTGCTCTAATCTTTACATGGAGCAATGCCATCTTTGCTGTTTTTGATGCCGTTGATACTACCTGCCAAGCTTCAGATGAAATTCTCTTCAGCCGTTATTCAATATGAAGCAAGGTGCTACTAAAATTGATTGATATTACTGTATGAACAAAAAAATCATCAAGACCAGGGGCCGGCCATTCCCGGGGTATATAAAGTCGAGAATTTTTGCTATAAGAGTTTTGTACAGGTACAAACAATATAGCATGTTAGCTATCAGTTGTTATCATTATTCAAATATACATTCCCTTATACTGTTTGTGATTTTGCAATTAATTGTTGAAAATATAAATGCTTAATTAGCAGTCTGTTCATTACAGATTGTTTGCGTTGACTTCCGAAATTTAAATACATGATGGCTAGGCGGGCAAACAACACTTATAGTATAAGGAAATGATCAAATAAGCAATAAATTGATTTTTCAAATTACTCAGCAAAATCCATGTATTAAAGGCTTTAAGGCTGAAAGGCTTTCCACACAAATTAAATACCATCGCTTGGGATGCCCTGTCAGCTCCGAAATTTGTAGTGTCACCTAATTATGTAAATAACCTTGCTTTGTTGTTTGTTACATGCCAGACATTATTTGTCAGGAACAAAAACATTAAGGGCTGCGCAAATCATGAAGAATTTGGAAGTGGTAATTTTAATATCTCGAGTTAAAGAAATATTGTTTATTTAACATTTTGTTTATTTTTTACGACGATTCTTATAGCAAATCACCCAGCTTGCTTATTTTATGTCTACTATTGTTAGCATGCATGGTCATCAGAAGTATCCTGTTTAAGACAATTTGTTTTTTGCACAGTGTTGTTCTTGAAAACTTATTACATCGTGACTAGTCAAAATATTTAATTGCCTTGAAATGGGATTTTGGAAGTGACATAACTAGACAGGTCCTGTTTCCGATCTGATTCATTTTCATACCACTGTTTATTACAGTTGTTGACGTTCTCTCCCGATAATCACCGAATTGGGAATTCAAGCAAATCATGTCCGCAGCAGAAAGCCTGACAACGCCATATCCGGGATTCCAGAGGTGACAAATGTATAAGAAAAGTCCAGAACATGTTTTAGAATGGTTGAATGTGACTTCTTATACTGCAGCGGGCCCTGTTCCTTGCTTCGCCACTGAATTCTGGTATCAATGTAGCATCAACGGTTTCATGAAATCAACCCCCAAAACTGTTGCAAGTAATTTCTTTCCACTTTATTTATTTATACATTTCAATTATTCCGTTATGGCTTAGAAAACATTGGAAAGACAAAATCATAATTTGATATCATAACAAGGAAGAAAATTAATGACTCAAACTCGGAAGTGACCTCATACGTTGACAACGAAACGTCAAGAATATAAGATGAAGCCATGTTATCTCTTGCCAAAACACTCAACTGATACTATCTACCGATTGAAGAATATTTATCCAAGGAATTGACAACAAAGATTCTTTCACGTCACTAGTAAACAATTTTATTAAAGTCTTCCCAGAAGACTGTACTGAGACACCCATTATAAGAGCGAATTTGAAAGGTCGTCCTCTTAGAAATTGTCTTGATTGTGACGCAAACACAATTCGTTTACACCTTTGAATAGTTACTGTTTCTACGAAGAACTTTAATTGCCCTTTGTTTCAAATGTTTATTTAATTTATCCACCATTTTACTCTAATTGTGCTAACTTTTGAAGCCACTTTTCGCTTTGGTGATCTCGGTTGTCTCCAAATTGTTGGTCCGTGATGCTCTCGCTCCTTCGAAACCTCTTTCTTTCACATTATCTAGGTCTCGAAACACACATAATCAAATCAAGTCACAGCAAATGGAGAGAAAATTGATTCAAGTCTTTGACGGATCGTGAATAGGGAACTAATTTACATATCTAATGAAAGTTCGCAATTGCATTAGGTTGATGTAATCAAGCTAACGAGGCGGGGAAGGGAAACCTTTTTTCAATGGAAATGTATATCAAATACCAAGTTACCCATAGGTCAGTGTATACAACTCTTGGATACAATGGAAACTTTTAAGTCATGACTTAGTTCAATGACAAAATGAAGAATGAATTCTTCCCCTCGTTTCCAGCATTTTACTCAATTACACGGTCTGGCATTGAAATTAATGTTTAGATAATTATTAGCACATTTTAACAAAAGAGAAATGTTAATATGCATTTCATTAATTATTCATCTTCTCTGACTTTTGATGAAGATCATGCATCTTTTGCCAGGTGCATGGTTCTGTCTTTCGTTCAAATACACGTCATGTAGATCGCTTATCAACCATCAACAATGATCATGGGCAGTACATGTTGCGTTTGGCTTCGTGGTACTTTCCGTGACATAACACTGTTATGATCATCACATGGTTACAGTTTCAATTTTAGGGCACTGGGTTGAGAGTGGGTCAAGTTGTTTGGCTTTTCGTGCTCAAGCTCTATCTTGGGTAAGTTTAATAGCGTCATATGATAATCAGTTAACCGTTTACTTTAAGGATTTTCTTTTTGGATACATACCAAGCAATCATATTTGAAAGTATTCATCAGTTACCAAAATATTTCTATCCACAATTGTTGACGTCACATATTTCATTCTATCCAAGAATCACGTTTTCTTTGAAGCCGTTGTTATGTTTTGCATCATTTTTCTATTCTTTGGTTTTCTCTAAAGAGATGAATATTCAGTGTTATTCATTGCAGGATACAATTCCTACGTCACTACCAGCCATTTTTTGTGTCTTCTTCAAAAAGTTAATTTGACTTTCGTTTCATTTAAGCATAGCCGAATACTTTTTACGGTCATTGATAAAGAATCGTACACAAGGTTTTGTTATTCGGTAGTTTGACCCAAGTACCTTTTCAGTCGTTGGTATGAACGCATCCCCTCTAGTGATGGTGCACTTTCCTTTAGACTGACAAACTGAAAAGTACTCTTCGGAAGTATATGGACACTTCAGAGATTGCCTCTTTCACCTTCGAGTGCAGTTTCCATTAGCGTTGATTGAACTTGATAGATACGAGAGAATATACCAGGAAAGATGAGGTCGGAATTCGTCATTCTGAAGGACGATGTTGGTAAGAGCTTTGAAGTTAGAACTTAAAAGTAAGACATGGCGTTCTTTGGAGAGTGCTCGTGACTATTAATCATATTCAGCTCTTAAATAGTAAACTAAAATTTTTCATAAAAGTAAGAAAAAGGGACTCGTTCTTGTTTAGTACATTTCAAAATGATCCATTACAGAAAACAGGAAAGGGTTTCGAAGCAATAAAAATGGTGTAATAAAGACTTTTAACACTCGTAAAAGAAAAACATATCCGACAATACTTGCAGTATATTTAAGATTAATTGTGAATCTCTCGTATCCCTGGTAGAGAGCCATAATGATAAATTGTGTCATAAGGATAGATATTTTACGTGAAACATTTTGAAGCAAGTCACATGTTAAATGGTTTAGTAAACTTTGGTCAATTTAAAAGGTTAGCAATATGTACTGTGCAAGTTGGCACCGCAGTCCTAACCAACAGGTGACCTTTACATTTATATTGTTCCTCAAGGGAGGGAATAGCCGATATAATCCCATTTCATATTTAGCTGCATCATAGAATAAAGAACTAGGGTAACTTTACATCCTTCCATCTTCTGGCTTAACACCCTGCTGATATATGTTTCCGTGTAATTCCACTATAGCATGAACACAGAGATTGTGGCAATACGTGTCGCATTGAAAATGGGAAGTACTATAGCCCACGGTAAAAACAAGTGCTTTGTTAGTAAAACGTCGAAAGTACAGATTCGCTATAGCTTATGGTACCCTTTTGTTAAGTTATTAAATCTACGCCGAACATTCAGAAATGAAGAGAATTCTGCTTCCCAGTAATAAGATATTTCAGAAAGTCCGCCAAATTCATTGCGTAAATAAGTTATCTGCATATGCAAGTAGTTTATTAAAACTGTTTATCCAATATTATCCAATATAACAACGGAGCTTCTGCTTGGGTGTTTCCGTAAGGGAGGAGGTTGCATGTTGCATCTATACGTCAGTGGACATGCCATCTGTTCTTAGAAATCCATCCAATAGCCTCACCAACCGCTCCCCCCCCCCCCCCACTTCTCCCGTCTCACTTCCTCAATAATATGAATAGCAAGTTCATACCTGTTTGTGTTTTCTATTCCAGGAATCGAATGAAGTCAAGTGAAGTCAAGAACGCATATTGCGGTCTTTTCTCGCAATAATCATATTACAAGTTTGTTGAAAGCTATATACCATGTCCTTTAATGTAGACATGTATATATAAGTTATATCATACTTGTCAGTATACCGTCAACAAACCAGCTGCATTTAGACATGTCGAATTTAAGATCAGTCTCATGTATAATTGTATGATAAAAAGACACGTTTCTTGCATCCAATGCAAGGACTCAACCGCCATTTTTGCACTGCAAGGGGATATGATGTTGTGCCGTCTAGGGGAAGGGTCTGCGCGGAAGGTGCCTCCTCCCCTTTGAGAACTTCTGGTAAAATGAGGCTGCGTTTTGTACGTGGTATTGATTAGAATACTCAGTATTCATGCTTCTTATTCATTTCTTCTAGATAACGAAGTACAGTTGGTGTTCCATCTTCATTAAAGATGTTATTTAAAATCGATTAAGTTGATGCATTGGCATTTGAGGTTATGAACCTTATCTTCGTCTAGGAGGTACTTTAAGAAACCCACGGATTCCTATCTGTATTGATCTTGTTTGTACTAAGCTGATTTATTGAACTTGAAGTAGAAGCTAAAAACAGATCATCATATATTAAGCTGAGTGCTTATTAATAGAAAAAAGGAATTTTAGAAATGGCAATAACATATTGGCATGCATTTAAGACCGTTTCTGTGAGTGGCCGTGCAATTTTAACTTATATATATTAATAAGGGGTTAATCAACGGTCTAGCGTGCGTTACTCACAGGATTAATGCACGATCGGGGGATAATGCAAGCGATGCACGAGGGCGGAGCCCGAGTGCATCCAGCGATAGCATAAACACCCGGAGTGCATTAATCATGTGAGTAACGCACGCTAGACCGTTCATTAACCCCGTTCATTCATACACTACCATTTGTGTGTGTGGGGGGGGGGGGGGGAATCATAAAACAAAACATTTTTGGTTACATATAACCTAAGATTTATTAAAGTGATGCCCCGTAATTTTACCGTGCGTTACTCACAGGATTAACCACGGTCAGCTGACCTGAATGGACCAATAGGATTTAGGAATCTTTACTAAGTATGAATGAATGGATATATATCCATGGAACTATTATAGCGATTATATAACGTTATCACTAGTTGTGTATTTTTAGCAGGGTACTTGAAAGGTATGTATACGACCAATAAACCAGAAACTTTACCGCAATTAGAGTCCAGTATGGACTTGCATTGACATATGTATTTATATTTAATTTTTTTAAGTAAACGTGTATGCAATCACATATCGTAAATCAAGCAAACATGAGGTAACATATTACCAGCTATCATATTAGAAGGTGGCATCCAAAATGATGTTTTAAATGTGGTTATTACGATTTTTGTCTACTGTATATAGTCGAAGCGTTAATGTTGTATATAACAATGTTATACCGCGTCATTTTGTTAATATATATAACATAAATTTACTATTGTATGGAGAAGAATGGTGAATTATGTCGTCATGAAATTTAGGAAAGACTATGAAATGTCTCTTAACCTATATAAGTTGTAATATATATATATATATATATATATATGTATATATATATATATATATATATATATATATATATATATATATATATATATTTATATATTGAGACTAGTGGAACACTAGTAGTTGTAACTCAGAGTTTCACGCGTTGAGCAATCATCAGACAAGTGATGATCGCTCAACGCGTGAAACTCTGAGTTCCAATACTAGTGTTCCACTAGCCTCAACTAGTCTCAACATATATTTCGCTCTGTCCACAGGACATAGAGCACTCTGCGCCAAGATAGACGCCAACCAACTTATATCTTATGTATATATATATATATATATAACCAGGTATAAGTGCTTAAGTCACAACATGACCATTGTCACTAAATATGCCAACAATTTACTAACCCCAGTCTGAAGGAAACATTAGCAGCCTTTGTGTCTAAACTTTTGAACCATTGATAGACAGTAGAATTACAACACATCTCAAATACGAATCATGTTGAATCTGTTTCTTCCGCTCCCACGAAGGTGTTATTAGTCTCGATCGGAATATATGCTTAGAAATGTGAACGAATCACTTCTTTTAGACCGCCTCCTCTCTTGAACTTCTTGAACAAATGCTATAAGTCTTCATTATACTACTGAACTCAAACTGACCTTCGAGGAATCATGATTATCAAATCAATACTGACAACTCGTAGCGATATACGCTATGTATTACGCCTGCGATTCTAACTGCTTAATAATAATAAAAAATGAGTGATCCTCTTTGGTTCTACTAGAACCCATTAACGTAAGAGAAATATGACTTTTCAAGGGTACATCTTCCCACCTTCTAGAAATACAAGGAGGCAAACTCGGAACAATATGGATGCCACACGCGTCATGTAACCTTTTTATTCTTTTATTATTTATGATGCGTAGAAGCGAGGATAATGGAAGACATAGGTCGTGTAAGTTAGAGGAAACTAGGCAACGAACAGTGTTTGTTTTTTACAAATAAAGGAAGGATTGATGGATATTTCTTTTACCTATAAGACTTATAAAGGTTGGTAAAAAAGCGACAAGGAATACGATATCATATTTGGTCTTTCAATGTCCTGACCTCTCAATGACTCCATGGCAGTTACATCTTAGCGCAAGGTTTGTTTTTCAGCAAACACCGTTCTAATGTACACTCACTGTCTGTAAACACTAGTGAGAACCTTGGGAAGCATATATATATGAAACCTGAACGAATTGCTGTCCATCATCTATTAAGTAACGCACCATACTTACTGCAACCTTTCCTTAATGTCTTTCCCAGAAATTAAAATCGAGAGGAACTGATGATGATACAGGGGAGCTGAATAGAGAATGTAGATTTCTGCCTATATTTGCTATTAAACCTTGACTAAGATGAAACCCGTCTTTGTGTCGAAAATAAAGAACTCCTCTCACTAATTGAAATTTTACTCATAGGTTCTACGAAACTGAGCTAAGTCAACAACAGTGTTGGCAAGGAAAATGTGAATCGATTGAGAGCGACACATCATCACATTGCTTTCAAATTCTCAATCTATTGAACCACCATAAAGACACATATCCTTAGGGGTTTGCTGAATAAACTGACAAATCGCCCTCTATTGCAGACGTTTTGTAAATTTTACAACTGTATCCCAGTATTAGTTTCACACTTAACACTACAGACATTTTAAATGATTAAGGCAGTCAGTAGTTGCAATTTCATTAATAACAAAATACATATCTTTCAGGGCCATCAGTATTGTCCTCTAATTACAGTGTTCTAAATGTATTAAAGTTAGTTGATTCCTCAAAGTCTCTACTCTTAAAACTATCCTAGACTGTCATTTGGAAACAACATACTTATGAGACTCTTGCAGAGGGCAAGTTCTAAAGACAACTGTTGTAAAGCAGACATAATAGCAGTGGTTGACAATAGTTGACATCTTTCTTGTGCACTTTGGAGCAATGCTGATCTCTTTTGGGCTGTCTTTTACATGTACAGTCTGTGTAGATATTGGCTAATTAACTCACGAATTTTGAAGATGTTCCTTGATAGATATGAAAGCATGCAGAACTAAAACAGCATCCGGATGTGGTAATGAACATGTGGTTTGCTCAGCTTCATTGCATCTGAGATAACATGTTGTATACAACATTTAACTTGTGCCCTTTATTGATCATTATCATCATAACTCACAATTAGAGATAACAAGTTGGGGGTGAAAAGGCTACTTAGAATTTACTTAAATTTTGGCAAAATTACCATTATATGTATTCCTTCACTTATGATGATATGAATATTAACCAGGAAATTCTTTTTAGTCCTTCACTAATGTCCAAGTTGTCGTATGTGAATGAGTACAACTCTCCCATGGAATCAATTGGGTTGACAAAAATCAAACAGTTTATATGCACATCCAAGGAAGAGCAAATGAACAAAGAATAGTAACATGAAAATTATACATAGTAGTCACTATAACATATTGTGTTTGGGTATACATTATTACCAATATCTGTGTTGACTTTTGGCAGAGACTATTACTTAGTCGAATGCCTGTGAATTTTCCTTATTTTGCCTTTCCCTTTTCGAAACATAACAATCCAAACTAACACAGGAAAAGTTAACTTAGTAGAGCATGCTGGTGAATGTTTCTTATTTTCTAGGACATTAACTTGTTTTTCTGATGAAAGTTTGTTTTTCTGATCAAACATAACAATCAAAACAAACACAGGATAAGTAAACTTATTACAATGTGCTTTTCATTCACAGCAATCTCATTGCAATATTTCTGTACGATAAATATCACTCGGCTCATAATCATATCCATTAGCTAAATTACTATAACATAATCCTAAAATTCATTTGAGCTCTCGATCACGTTTTCTGACAAGGGGTTGTGAGATTTAAGAAAAACAACATTCGTATAATTTGTTTACATACACTTGGTAAACATTACCCCACAGTTCTCAGACTAAATGTTAAAGTAATCAACTACAATGTAAACTATATATTTACTAATTAGAAAGCTTAAACCATGTTTTTTTATATTGGAATGAACCTCTTAAATATGCATTAATCTAAATGTCATATCCTTTACTTGTCAGTCCAGTTATGTAAATCATATGGTCCCCATCAAATGCATCATGCATTTCTAGCGACCCCTGAATCCCTACGGCCTAGCCTACCAATGGTAATTGTCTGTAAACTATCCAAATGACGTAATTATACATGTTTCTGATAGTTTCAATAATTTTATCGTCAGTTAGATGCAATGCTGCGAAATCAAATGCTGTAATACAAATATATATAACAAATATATAACATCTATAAATTTTGACTTTTACCGATTTTCCACAGATTAATGACATAAATCGACTACATTGATAATTAAGTCTACTGAATATTCAGAAAATTACTCATCTAATGTGGATGTAACTTGGCGGGAAAACTGAACTACACGTTTATGTCAGTTGATACAACACACGGAAAGAGGTTTATATTAAAGCTAACTAAGGCAAACCTAAAGCAGTGTTAGTAATGTCATCGGATCATGATTTTGTGTGTTAAAACGGCTATGTTGTAATAACATTTCCAGCGAGCAAGGTTTTACAGTGTGTTTGCATCGTTTTTTAAGTTAAAGAGCACATATTGACCGTATTTTTAAAAATTTTACCTCAGAATGCTGAAGGCGAATGCATAGGCGTACGGGACCAATTCAGTTTTGGGGGGGGGCAGAAACTTTTGTGCCCGAAAGTTCCCGTGACACTATCTAAGCGGAGCGCCACCATCGGTTGGCGCGTAGCGTACAAGAAATGTTTGGGCGAAAAAATGCCTCTCAGATTGCCGGAAATGGCACTTCTGAGGCCTTGCAAGTTGCATCTAAACATTCTTTTTTTTTTATAATCTCACATTTTAGAAATTTACACTTCCCCAAAAATTTGGTAAATTAGAAGAAGAAAAAATGGTAACATCACTTTGAAGGGGAAAAATAGGACAGTATATATTTTTTAAGCTCTTATTTAGTTCCCTGTTAATAATTTTGGGCGATAGTGCAAAAACCGTGGTAGCCCAGATGAGCTGCGCGTACGGTGGTGTTACACGGAAATATTCGGGCATCATGATGCTAAATAAAGAAAATCATTGGGCCTATATTAATGTCACAAAACAAATAACACAAAACGCTCTCCACGGAATTGTTGGGCAAAAATTTGAAAAAGATTCGGGCAAGCTACTGCATACATATATATATATATATTTTTTTTCTCGCCTCTTAGGCTGCCCGAATTTTTCAGGACTTTTGCCCGAATTTCTTGTCCTCTGGAAATTTGGGGGCAGTCTGCCCCCCTGCCCCCCCCCCGCCTCGTACGCCTACGGGTGAATGAAATATCACACAAGGACAACACTTCAATCTGTCCTTATCTTGCCTGTTTCTAATATTCAAATTTACGGATTCCTTCACATAATTATTTAGTTCTAATGAATTTTTTATTCTATTCCTTTGAAGCATAAGATACATCCTTATATAAGTTGGAATCTTTCCCAGATATGATCGCTTTCAGTTCTTAAAGAAAAGGAAAGCACTTGTTCGTGTAAGAAATCGCATATAAATGATTGATTAATCCACTTCAAATCAAATACAAAGAGGAAAGTATAATATTCATATTTCAACAATGGTACAGGCTTTGAAGTTGGCATTGAACATGCATCCTTCCATCTTCCAGCTTGAAATTCTGGTGACATAGATCTCACATGTTGCATATATAGATTAGAGAGGATTCTCTATACGCGACAGCTCTGTATCTTAAATGGTCAACCACCAAATGTCAACAAGTAATAATCTGCTATCATGCCCAAATTGCCCATTCCCTGTATGTCAGGGAAAATATATAAGAATTGTATTGCGATGGTTCCTAAATGATGGGTAGGCCAAGTAGCCTAACATGATCATGACAAATACAATTCGGCCTACGGACTGTGACTTTCGTCGGTCATTACCTATTTACTGGTAAATGAACAGTTAACGGTGAATAAAAAATTATAAGTCTTACAAAACAGGAAAGAATAAGTCTTATTGGAAAGAAGGAGGTAATACATTGTCATACTGCGAGCATTGTGGACATGTTTGTAGCATTCATATAAACAAGATACAAAGACGAATAGAAACCAAATGAATCAAATGAAGTTAAATAACAAGTTAGACACCAAACCGGTTTTCTCCTATTTGTGTGTGGGTGTTGTTACAGTGTATCTGTGTTATAAATGTTCGAACTATCAGTAATTGAATTACTCAAATGGTGGAACGACAAAACCTTTCATCCCTAGGGGAGAGGGGGCGGAATATAAGTGCCTTGTGAGCGTTACGTGTTAAAATATCCTTCGCAATCGTTTGTTGTTTCCACCTTGGAAACGAATCCAGTCATTTCTGCGCAACACACCACATTTAGCACATCACGCCATTGCGAATATATATATAATCCTGGACATAAAAATCCATTGCACCGATAACGACTCTTTGTATTCTGGAAGTCGACATTCAAATGAACAATGGTCGTCATGTGATTTTGGTGGGACATCACATCATATTATGTAGACATTCCCACACAGACAAACACATTATAGAGACTTTTATTTTTTCTAGTTTTTGTTATGTGTAGTATTGGGATGAGCAGTTGGACCAGCTTGCAACCTTTATATGTAAATTCATCTAAGTTGATAATTGTTAGATGAAGCGTGAACACAGCTCAGCTGAAAACATGTGGAAGATGTGTAGTGCTTCATAAATTACTGTTGATTATAGATTACACCGTTCCCGTGAGAACAGAATACATTGGAAAAAGTACCCCACGCCACTTGTTAAGGTCTTTGCTTATTGTAGTTAAGTCAATTATAAAATATAATATATATTTATTGAAGGTCTACCAGAGAGTGGCATGAACCCTAAAGAATAGTATAATCACATATGTACCTCATCAGATGGATTCGCATGAAAGTACATTTTACAGAAGTACATTTTTCATTCTTTTGTAGAGCATATTCTTGTTGCTCGGGTGAAATATTGAAATAACTCTACAGATCATTGTTACCGCTCCTAGTTCAAAGAGTTCAAAGATTCACTCCAATGTAATTAAGCAGCGTTAAAGCTTCTCGGCGCATGCGCAAATGTAAGGTAGCCAGTTTTACTGAAAGGATGGACAATCGTTCTGAAAGCAGAGGTTGGAATTCAGTTCTCCTGGTTCCCATGCGGTTGAATGTCACAGACAAAAGAAACACATCCTTCTGTTCAACGTTTAAGAGCTAACACCGATGAACTATCGCTGAATAGTGGAAATGGTAACTATTCGCATTGACTAATCAATCCTCCCTTAAAAGGTGACAGTTATTAGCAACCAGGGAAACTGCAATTTCGGTTATTTCATTACGAGATGAGAAATTTCCTTGCTGTCAATTGCAGGTTGTCTATTCCCTAGGAAAAAGGTACGTTGCCGTGTCTAATCGCGCAACATAAGATGGTAATTTCCAAACACTTCTTGATTCCGAGAAGACAGGGAATTGTAAATTTAATTTAATTTTGCCACATTTGAACGTGCACGTCTAACTCGAACTGAAAATATCGAAATTGACATTCGTCTTTTTTTTTTGCTTCAGTTCTAACGGAGTTCTGTAACCTCCATATTTACAGAGGCGGAATCAACTGTATAATACGTATATGATAATTATGATGCAAGTCCAATATAAATGTATGCAAACTTTTATTTTATATTATTGGCTACTGCCACAGTAACACGGATTTGAATTGGATTTAATTTCTATTTTGAGTGAGTTATTACATACTTCAATAATTTCGACCCACCGAATCAATCTTAGGCTAATCATATGCAGGATTTTGAACATTTTAATATCATTTTACTTGGCTAAAGTCTCGGCCGATTGGATCAAATCTGAAAGCTCTGAAGCGCTAAAGTCCACCATATCGTATAACTTCCAGCCCCCCCCCCCGGACCCCACCAAATAGCGCAAAGCGTTCTCGTTGACATATCAATCAATTGAATCTTCCAAACCCGTCTAACATGAAATCATGGCGGCTACGCGCTTGACTTTCTGTACACTATATCAAGTTCATATATTAGTTGGACTATGCTTTTAGCGGATGGAACTCGGGAATAGAAACAATATAACAGTACCGTTACCATGGTTTCAAGTGGTCAAGGGGTTTCAAGGAATGGAAAATTGGAAAAGTACCTACAGTAAACTGGTCGCGCGCGATACTTGCACCCCCCCTACTCGAACTTCTTAGGACCTCCTCAGCCTCTCCCCCCCCCCCCCAGATGGAAATTCTGTTTACATCACTGATGCCAGTTGAACTTCAGAACGCGAAGACAAAAATAGAAAATGGAAAAAGGGAGTAAAAATTCCTCTTATTAAATTAATGCGACCCCGAAGACTATAGAACAACTGAACAGGTGTTCCTTTATTATTAGAACTGACGTGGTATTGCATATAAGAGCGAAACAGTTTCCGTTGCCATGCTTTATCGATCGTCGCTATGGAATTTCTAGAAGAAAGAAGCCAGGAATCCACTAGTGTCAACTGAATGACCTAGTTTACCTGCTTGAAACCAAACTCTCACCCAGCGTCCAATGTTCTCACCGTATGTTTACTAATTGATGTTGTTTTACCCAATCATTCATGACTTCTTTGATTCCACTATAACAACACGTGTTCATTTTTGATATCCGTATTGAATATATTAAGTTCCCATACATATCTGAGCCAAAATCTGAAACCATTAAACTGTTAAGTCATTACCGGTGCCTTTCACACCGGTGCCTTTCACTCATAGGGTCCCCGGTTCGAGTCACTCCCAGATTAATGTATGTCGTCCAGTTACAGAGTTGTTGACAATTAACAATTCATAATCATGGACGTTAAATATGAATGTAAGAGACTGACTTCGGTCAGCTTGCGGCTCTGATAAGCCAATTAGGCTTCTTCGCGAGTTCCTGCTTGCAGGAGGATCTAATATACATACACATACATACATTATTGAAAATAAAATTGTCGTATAAAAAGATCAACCAGTGACATTTATAAAGCGTCAAAATCATAAATACGTTCAAAGGTACTAAAGTACAAAAAGGTTGGCTTTCAGGAGATTCCTAAATGTTTCATATATATATATATATATATATATAGATATAGATATATATATAGATATATATAAATTGCAGTTTTTTACATATTTTGAACCAAAGGAAACAAAGTGTGCTCTGGGTTTCATTAGAAAAGGTGAGGAAACCCTTGATGAATTGAGGCGTCTTCATTCCACATTGACTGTAAGCATGTCCATAATGTCAAGTTGAACATTATTGTGCATAGCCGAGTATAGCTAGCTGAGCATGAGTACTTGTAGTCAGTGAGAGCCAACGTAACTATATAGTTCCCTTGCCATGGGATCAAACTATAGAGCTCGATAAAAATGTTGGCGGGCGTTTTTAGAATGCGTTGACTAATACCTATATATATCAAAAGGGTATTGCATTAGTCAAGCCTGAACGTGACTGCAGTGGTTCATACTCTACGAGATCTGCGGTAATTCTAAGATGGAGGTTCACAAATCTAATGATATTAGAGAATTCGGTATTCATGTGGCATTACGGAACTTGAAAATCATCAGACGCAGGTAAGATTATTAATACTTACATCTGGTTTCACAGTCATGATTCCGTATTTAATAATATTTAGTTGCATACTACGAATTTAATTATGGCACTGCACTATTGGGGTATCATTATGATCACATATTCACAGTCCTTGTCATGGGACCAAGAGTGACGTCGTGTTGGCAATTGTGACGCCACGTTAGGTTTCATTCTTGACTTTCGTTAGTGATTTTACTTATACAGGAATGTTACTATTGTATATGAGAGATTATATATGAATATATTGTAACGTCAGCGGGATGTTGGCTTTCTTCAAACTCCCATATGTTAGCCTGGACAAACAGTGAGCAAGTACAGACACTATCAACCTCTAATGGTCAGACAGCCTCCCGAATTCTACACCAGTGGTCATCCTGTGAATTGTACTTTCTTACAACTATGACTATTGGGATAGTTGAGGGCACATTTCTTACACTAATTTCACTAGATTATTAAGAAAAATATTATATCTTAATCGCAGGGTACCACTTCTTTACAATATACATAAACGATAAGAGAAAAATAGACCCACAAAACAGTACAGTTAAAATGTGTGCCAGTGGAATCTAGAGCTGTTGTCCTTTTTCCTTTTTTTTTTTGCACTTTTTTTTTTTTTTTTTTGTTGCAACGGCTTACTTTAAATTCTTTTACATTGATACCTACTGGAACGAGGGTACTTATTCTGTAAATCCACTTCAGTTTTATTTCTTCCCGTCTTCTCGTCAATATGACCATTTTTCTCAATTACTGTAAGCTCAAGTTTGTATGTCTTAAAATGTCTGCCAATGGAATCATCCCTTTGTCAAATTCCTGCCTATGACCCGCTATGCCTAATCCTGAGCTCAGAACGCTTTTCGTCCTACAGACTGCTTATATAGTCTAAGCATAAGCACTGGTTCATGGCTTCCTATTTAATGGTATTGTAACAGTACTTCACTTATCAGCCATTCCATGGCTCAACAAAGACAACTGATCCTGTTGTCATGAAATGTTGTCTTTTCTTTGATAACAAATCTATTATCCCCCGCAGGACCTCCCTCGCGAGGTCGATCAAGGGTTAAACTTCTTTATTACTGGTTCAGGTAGTAAGTAACGCTCTTTGTATATAGGACAAGTAGATCCCCTCCTATGTTGAAAGTTGCATCAGGCTGTACTGTTTGTTTATTTATATTCCGGCACCTTTTACAAGTTTCTTCTATATAACTTTTATATATTATTTATGGCGATGTTGAAATCCGTTACCTAATGAGCATTTATGAGAATTGTATCCATCAGTTCATCACATAATTGCATAATTCCCAAAGGCGTATCCAGGATTTTCCAATAGGGGGGCGTCAGGCATGAATGATCGCCTGGGGGATGGGTCTAAGGGGAGGGGTGTACAATTTTTGCTTTCGAAGAAGGGACGAAATGCAAAATGGTGTCATATGCATGGGCGACGATCCGTACTTCCGAGTGGGGGGGGGGGGGATATGACCTTGTTGACTATCTAAGCGTAGCGCCACCATGAGTTGGCGCGAAGCGTACAAGAAAATTTTGGGATTAACAAACCCTCTAGATGGCCGGAAACGGCACTTCCCGAGGTTTCCAAGCGGCATATACCCAACTTTAAAATAGGGATGTCATGTCCGAAATATCTCATAATCAGGATCCAAAATCCTTTTTTTTTAATTTCGGGTGTTTTTTGGGGAAAATTGCCCCTGTCAATCTTGTTTCAGGCGCAACGTTAGAATGTTCGAGAGCTCTTTTATTCGATGAAGAAAATGGCCTCATGCAGGCTATTATAGGCCTATACACATGCAACACACAATTACACATAGTTAAATTCCTAGGTACCGATTGCTAGGGCATCCAGGTGAAACGTGTATTAAGCATTACCCTGGTTACATGAGATTCTCAGCTGTTCGAGGGAACATGTACGTTTGTAGGCCTACTATAGGGCCTATATGAATACTATGAGGGTGCATATATGTACTATATCAATACCGTGGGCGCAATAATACATTTTGTTGTTATAGGGCCAATGAAGCCTACAGTCAACTATTTTTGCTTTATAAAGACGCTTTATTTGAAAAGATCGCACTGCGTTTATGGTAGGCGAGAAATGAAGCTAAAAAAGAGCCGTACATTAACGAAGATGCATAAATGTAGGCATGAAAATATTCTTATCCCTGGCATTTGGTGGGGGGGGATATGGTGCATTACATCCCCTCCACCCATTTTCATGGGGGATATATCCCCCCTCCACCCAGGATCGCCGCCCATGGCCATATGTGATCCATTTTTCGACCTTAATAATAAGCAACATTTCCAGTAAATATGGACACAAAATGCACAATTTAGTATGGCTGGCATGTCACTTAGTGTTTATAGTGATAATACAAACACAATTACCATCTATGTTTCTAAAACTATTATGCCGCCGAACTTCGCCAGAACCTTTTTTTGGCAAACAAAAAATAAAGCATACGGGAGGGGGGGGGGGGGTTGAGCGATCACCGACATCTCACATAAAGGTCGTCATCATTTTTTTTTTTTTTAGGTGACGGCCAATAGGGGGGGGGCGCGCGCCTGTTGCGCCCCCCCCCCCCCTGGATACGCCCTGATTCCATATAAATTTCAAGTATCAATGAATTAATCATATTTATGGTGAATGACCTTACCCGGGAGCGTAGGCGATATAGCTTTTGTAGGCGTATAACTCACATCGATTAATCATGCTATTTGGATTACGGTTTGACAAACATCATTTATTTCCACAAATCTACATTAGATATGCAATAAAAATCATAAATTTACATTTGCGTTTCAACCCATAATCCGGTCAAATGATCACCATATCAAGAAAGTTTTAAATCGTCTATTATTAAATGTGACTCGTGTAATATACATGTTTAAGTTCTTCTAATTAATTACCCCACAAAAAAAAACGTGTGTTCTGTTAAACACCAAATCGTACCCCAAATTGTACAGAAAGACACATATCATATGACCAAACCGATCACATATTACTACAGTGTGTAGTATATGGCATTTTCAATGAAGTGTTGCTGTTTTTTTCCCTTCCTCCTTCTATACGTGACAGAGGTCTGTTTCAACTACCGTAGATTAGCTTGATTTCCACGGGCTGTCATTACATGTTGATAACTTGTCCAACGCACGTACAACATTTGCTCTCTTGCCTCGAGGTGAAAACTTACCTCGTTCATATTTCTTCGTTTTCGTTTGGACTGCTGTTATTTATCTAATTTACTTCCTATCCCGTATGAGAGGAAGAAAAAACTCTTTGAAATAGAAATACATTATTCGTTATCAACTCCGATCAGCAGGAGAGGGAAAGCCTTAGACGTTTGTGCAATTTGTCTAAGACGTTTCTCGTCGCTGGAGAATAGCAAGCCACCTCTCTACTAAAGAGGAGAGGTTTTATTTCTCGATTACGGAGACAATATTGTGATTGCGGTAAGTCACTGTCATTAATATGTGTTACAGTTCGTTGCATTGTCGTGTTTGTTTGACTGTATGCTATATATTTATAAAACGCTGGTAAAGTCATTGCTTATGGGTGTGAAAATCCTCGTCAATAATAGCAAAAGCAGCAGTGGTAAGTTCTTCTGCACTCGAAACAAATTAACAAGATATAAGTCAACAAAATTTGACGTAGACAACAACGCTTTAAAGCTATGAACACTTTGTTAGACCTTGAAAATTGAATTTTCTCACCATGGTCACTGTGAGAATTCATTATATCAAATTGGTATGACAAACACGTTCACGTTAAAGCGGTAACAGTCATACGAGAGACCCATACGTGAGGTGTTTGTATTGAAATAAACAGTCGGCAGTCCAAAACTAAATACGCCTATACACCATATTTAACGATGACGTTGAAAACATGCTGAAGAAACTGATATATTTGCCTTTACAATATTGTAGTCAATTCATCATTTATGAAAATGAAAATTAGTTCTGCGCAAATACAATCGGCCAACAAAACTTGTTTCAATAGTAATATATTTATGCGGAAATAATGTATGCTACTGAAGCTACGCCTTCTGTTTTATGTTGATTATGTCTGTATTGCATTATCTTCAAGAAAAAACTTTTTAATTAATTAAAGGAACATAGAGCTCATTCGTTGAATAAGTTTTGATGAACAGTGTGATAACTTATATTGAAATCCAATCTATAGCCTTGTTATTATTCTAAAAAAAAGCCTGTTTAAGCTGAATCCAACTGGGCTTTAAATGATAACATCGTATGTCCATTTCAAGATAAATTAAATCGAAATACTACCTACGTAGCGCTCTTGTACTATTGTGTAGACGCCTAAGAGTCGGTACGTTTGTTTGCTGAGGTCCTCTTAGGTGGCAGCTCATACATTTCCATGTGTTAGACTAATACTATATTCATTCTAAGGTGGCAGCTCATACATTTCAATGTGTTAGACTAATGCTATATTCATTCTAAGGTGGCAGCCCATACATTTCAATGTATCAGACTAATACTATATTCATTCTAAGGTGGCAGTTCATACATTTCCATGTGTTATTATAATACTATATCCATTCTAAGGTGGTAGCTCATACATATCCATGTGTTAGTTCAATACGGTATTCATTCTAAGGTAGCAGTTCATACATTTCAATGTATTAGTTTAATATTATATTCATTCTAAGGTGGCAGCTCATACATTTACATGTATTAATTTAATACTATATTCATCTAAGGTGGCAGCTCATACATTTCCATGTGTTATTATAATACTATATTCATTCTAAGGTGGTAGCTCATACATATCCATGTGTTATTTTAATACTTTATTCATTCTAAGGTGGCATCTCATACATTTCCATGTACTAGTTTAATACTATATTCATTCTAAGGTGGCAGTTCATACATATCCATGTGTTATTTTAATACTTTAATCATTCTAAGGTGGCAGCTCATACATTTCCATATATTAGTTCAATACGATATTCATTCTAAGGTAGCAGTTCATACATTTCAATGTATTAGTTTAAATACTATATTCATTCTAACGGTGGCAGCTCATACATATCCATGTATTAGACTAATACTATATTCATTCTAAGGTGGCAGCTCATACATTTCCATGGATTAGTTTAATACTATATACATTTTCCCATCAGGGAGGAAAGACGGAAAGAGTATTATCGATATATTTCCTTCATTTCCTCAAAGTTATACTTTCCTTTACTAACCAGTAATAGGCAAAGTAGATTAATCTGTACTTATATATAATGGTGAAGAGGCAAATGGAAAAACGAACCCACGGTTTACGCACTATCAGGTGGTAAACCTCAATCGACATACGTAATTCAATATGCGGTTTCGAAATATAATGCACTTGCTATTAAAAGAATATATCTACACCAATGAATCCCAAATTGATATTTAGGAATGTCATAAACTTGACATTAGTAGATGATGATTGGTCTATGATAATTGGTTTGCACTAACTGCATTATTGTAATTGAGTTATAGTGATCAGGCACATCGTCCTTAAGGTTGTTGGCTTGATCTTTCATTATTGATATTTGACAGGTCTTCATTAAATTTGTATGCGTGTGAGTGTACATCTTCTGTGATGTGACTATGCTGTATATCACGAGGGTATATGACCGTAAAGTATCTATATATCTATATATATATATATATATATATATATATATATATATATATATATATATATATATATATATATATATATATATATATATATATATATATATATATATTAGGTATCAATATTAATATACATCTTATTGTTTACATCATCGACGCGACTATACTTATGACAATATTGTTGTATTATTGGTAGTCTGTATTAATGTTACTACTTGAATATTTATGTTATGGTTCATAAATTTATGAATAGATAGATAGATGGATGGATGGAAGTGATGCATTACCATGTACTTACTATTTATTTTCATGGACCATACTGTTTAATAAAGTTGGGCCTTCACTAAACGACTGAATAACAAGATTGAACACTATGCGGACACTATTCTGTTAACGCAAGTTTCAAATTTTCGATGCTTTGCTATAGAAGCAGGTTTGTCCAGGTCTGATGACAACTGTGGGCAAGGAGAGGAGTCGAGAGTTATGAACTCGTTGTTCCAGGTACCGTCTCTATGTAGACTCATGAGTTGTGCGAAATATGACACGTTACATGCTGAATAAATGATAAACTTGGAGGGAACATTGGTGACTAATTTATAAATCGCATGGTAATTACGAGACCTCACGCGAGTAAGGCAACAGAATCTCAAGGCCGAGGAGCCTATGCATGGATGAATGATCTTCGCACTTCAAAACACGTTTACGTTTTACTTTCTCAAGTTACTGTCTTAGGATGAATGGTTGAGAGGTGTGTGGGAGTAAAGGCCACTAGGAGGCACGTACAATATAATTAGCCATGTGTCAACATTACCTACCTACACACAATCTCATATATCATAATACTTCAAACTGGATATTCCTCCCCAGAATATTAATGAAATTATATTATTCGTTGCAAAGGATAATGGAGGCATGAGTGTTCTGAATGTGGCTTTAGTGTTGCTCTTAAATCGAAGTGGTTTTCAAGTCCACAATTTACATCAAACGTTTAGTTCTGTAAAGGGCAGACCAAGAGATAAAAATATATATTTATATTCGTGTGTGTTTGTAACTGACGTAACACTTGGCAGATGTATATATCAGAAGGTATCTTCATATAAAACTTACACAGTAAAAATTACTTAATAAGATATCATCTTTTACACATATATACCTATAGCTATTTACTACAACACATTTACCTGATAGAGTGTTACAATCAACATTGATTAGTCTTTGGTACATATCATCTTGTACACCTACACTTATAGCTATTTACTTCAACATGTTCTTAATAGAGTGTAACAATTAACATTGATTAGTCTCTGGTAGATATCATCTTTTACACCTATACACCTCTAGCTATTTACTACATCACCTTTAATCTATAGAGTGTTACAATCAACATTGATTAGTCTCTGGTACATATCATCTTGTACACCTACACCTATAGCAATTTACTTCAACACATGTACTTAATAGAGTGTAACAATTAACATTGATTAGTCTCTGGTAGATATCATCTTTTACACCTAAACTTATAGCTATTTACTACATCACCTTTAACCGATAGAGTGTCCATCAACATTGATTAGTCTTTGGTAGATATCATCTTGTACACCTATAGCAATTTACTTCAACACATGTACTTAATAGAGTGTAACAATTAACATTGATTAGTCTCTGGTAGATATCATCCTTTACACCTACACTTATAGCTATTTCCTACATCACCTTTAACCGATAGAGTGTTACAATCAACATTGATTAGTCTTTGGTAGATATCATCTTGTACACCTACACCTATAGCAATTTACTTCAACACATGTACTTAATAGAGTGTAACAATTAACATTGATTAGTCTCTGGTAGATATCATCTATTACACCTATACACCTATAGCTATTTACTACATCACCTTTAGTCTATAGAGTGTTACAATCAACATTAATTAGTCTCTGGTAGATATCATCTTTTACACCTATACACCTATAGCTATTTACTACATCACCTTTAATCTATAGAGTGTTACAATCAACATTGATTAGTCTCTGGTAGGTATCATCTTTTACACATATATACCTATAGCTATTTACTACAACACATTTACCTGATAGAGTGTTACAATCAACATTTATTAGTCTTTGGTATATATCATCTTTTACACCTACACTCATAGCTATTTACTTCAACACATTTACAAAATGGTACAAAATTGCTGCTCCACACGCACCTCAAGTCACAGTACTGAAACTTGGTAGGTAGGTGTGACTTAATTTGTGGGGGGGGTGGGGGTGGTACCTTAAAGTGACAGTATAAGATGGTATTGACTTACCAATTTTGAGGTGAGGGTTCAAAGGTGTGTGTGTATGTGTGTGAACAAACACACATACCTTTGAACCCTCACCTCAAAATTGACTTAAAAACTTAATGGGTATCGTCTTATTAGATGAAATGTCAAAGGTCAATTAAACAAAACACAGCAGTTTGTCTTTGACGCGCCTACGAAAATGACAATATGGACAACAAATCTGAACCATCAGCCTCTGCAAGTTAACAGTAAATTTATTAGTAGTACAGTAATTAAGGGAAAACAATTTTGATCAAGGGAGGGCAAAGGTTCAAAACGCCTTTTATTTTTTGGCTGTTATGTCAACATGACAAATAACATTGTCAGGATCCCAAAATAGGAAGTAATGACTGTTTGAATGAGTAACTATTGTACGCAGTTGTTTCAAGCATATTGATTAACTTAGAGTGTCAAAGGTCATGAGACCAGAGAGTCCAAGACTCATATACTTCAAACTGTTGAGTATATGATGATCGATGTGCCTCCGAGATGATGACATCATGAGACATCGATGATGAGACCAAACTTTAAGATGAGATCTGCAACTGCATGGATTACCCACATTTACACCTATATAGTTTGTAACATATCTGTCGTTGTTACATATTAGGATATATTCCTTACTTGTATATTGTTCTATATATAGTTGTATATTGTTGTTTGTAATGTTTGAGAGCATCCTAAAAGCCACTGCAATGTCAATTACACTAATATCCATTTTCTATGTATAAGGCTATATATGCAAGTGTGAACCGAACATTATTAAGTATTAACATTTAAATCTGAAGAAAACTCAACACCCCCCCCCCCCCCTCCACACATACCCACATACTCACAAACCTTGATCCAACTCAGCCACAGACCATTTTCTTCCTCGTTTCTTTCCTTTTTGTTATAAATTTGTAAAAACTTATACAATAAATTATTTGTCTAATGGTAACAAGGTAAATTATCCGGAGACTCTAATCTTTACTTTACACATGATCGAACAAGGTACAACAAAAAATAAATAAAAAGGTTGTAGACTTGAGATATCTAGGGACGTCTATAAAATTTATCAAAGCCTTGGGAGATTGTTGATGAGAATCTTAATTGCATGATTATTAAATATAGATGAATACTCGTAAAACCTAGTGGAATAAATCACACGAAGTACTGTATATAGGTACTGAGATGGAGGGCAATGCCAGCAATATGGCTTCATTTCTACATCAGTTATTATATCAGTAAATATAGAGTTAAACGTTTTAAATAACATCATTTGAGTTGATGTTGGTCAATATTACGACAAGGCACGACTTTCACATCCTATGATCGAAGCAGATTGTCAATTAAAATAAGTCTAGTCAAGGTGTGTTTGAAATAATGACAAAATAAGGTTTAGCATATCGTATGGAAGTTTCTATTAGTACAGCTCTTTTACATGCATGCGATTCACACCAATAAGAAGCAATTTCATGTTTCTTATCGTGGTAAATATTTATTGGAATAACGTCACGAGGTACAAGTCTATAGAAACAACAGAAACCCTTTGAGTTATAATAACTTGTTGTGAAGAAAGAAGTGATTTATATAAATGTTGTACCTTTTGAATATTTCTTTGAAATGATCCATCACATCAAATCAGAAGTCTTTTATTTAGTTCCAATATCAACAACAGTTGTTCAAATGCCCTTAAAGACAGTCATAAAGCATATAACATTTGTAACCACCAATCATTAATAATGAATCACTTTTGAAATATATATATATAAATAACACAGATAAATAAAGGTAAAAGAGGAAATTTGGTCTAATGTAATGTAAAAGTTTTCAACTTTGAAGAAAAGTTAAGTAGTCGTGGATCTATATCAGTTATATATATACTTTAAGGTTTCCTGCGAATTCTCGGTTTGAGCAATAACATTGGAGACAATATGGTAATTTGATGACAAAGGGCTGAATTTAGTATGAGGCTACCTAAGGCAACGATCAAATCTTGATGTATTCTTCAGCTTATAAAATTAATAGCGACATTGAATTTATTTAAAAATAACTCATTTTCTTGTCACTTTGCATTGTGTTCATCATATGCCTTCGTTACATATTTGTCAGCAGAAACATCACTCTTTAATCAAAAAAGTTCTGCAATGCTACTACTATGGATTTCCCAATGGAACCTACAAACCTAAAACATCAAAACAGAAAACCTCTCCGTCCCAATTGAGGTAGTCATCTTGTGCTTCTTTTCAAACTTGGGTCAAGTCATTATGTTTGCATTTAAGGCGCCGTGTTGTAAGTAATTAATCATTTGGCAAAAAAGGGAAAGCCTACACTGTAGTGTTGTTTATGCAGCTGGATCTTTGCAAAAGCGATTATCTGTTGCGGACCTTCGAAGACGATATTAAATTAAGAAAGCCAAGACGTGACGAACGACGGAAATTTATCTTGAATGTGTAAACAAGCCAAACAGGAAGCAATGATCTGAAAGCACTTAGTATCTTGATGAGCTACTTATCGTTAAGAATTTCAAAGGGCATATGTACTTCATCCATTACGTACGTTGTTGAGATATATCATTATATATATATATATATATATATATATATATAGATTTACTATTCTTTCTGAGGTTGGTTATGTTACGTAATTTTAGACAGACACAAAGACACGGATAAATGTTTGCTGTATATTGACAGATTTGTGAGTCGTGTGTTTACAGTCTTTCATAAACAGCACAATCACAGCATCCCATTCCGTCATGCAAAGCTGGTGGTAAATGACATCAATCTAAGCTCATGCTTCTGCAAAGCACAATTCCTCTGTAGAAAATCAACTCGTATTGCTCAGGAAACATGGATATTTTAAACATCGCACGCCATACTTGTGTATATTTGTATGTCAAACGAGAGAATGGTAGACCTTTAACTGCATGTATGAGTTCTTCCGGTGTTTACATTTCTCTTTATGACCTTCCCATTGATAAGAAACTGTCATAAAGAGGAAACGTGTAATGAATTGCACATGATTCGCCCGTTCGTACAGACTTAATAGGACAAACGTCGCATTTGCATGTGATTTTTCCTTATTTATCAAGCAATGTAAACATCGTAATTCTCCATTACGCCATTCTGACCTCTTTGGAAATGCAGGTATTATTGTAGGTTGTAATATAAAAGTGAGTCATGAGTTTTGTATCTTGTATTAAAAGCAGGACTTTTTTATTTGTATTTTGGAGTATTTTATATTCCATTAACATGTCTTTTAAACAACCATATCAAGCAAACACAGCTCTTTCAGCATGATAAGACGAAGATAGTGACTGGACATGGCACTTGTTGTAAGAGTTAATAATGTTTTACGTGTTTGTAATAACTTGCTCCTTGTTGATCATAGCTCAAATCTGGCAGTATAAGTTTATGCTAAAGCTACATTGACGCCCGTAGTCATACTTAGTTTAGTGATAGTACAGGCCTACATCACTGATCGTAAATAAACTAATTTCAGGGGCTCTATCTAATAATCAAAGAGAAATGTACTTATATATAAATGGATCTTTCATAACAATACATTTCCTGTTAGTCGAACAATTCTCTAAGATTAAAAAGATAAATAGAAATTTGGTTTGCTGTTGTTGCCTACTCTGTTGACTCAAAATTGTCACGGGTGTCAAAAAAACATTTTCGTCATGTTCTCAAAGCCTCAAAAGTGTACTGCCTAAGAGGCTTGGTTAAGGCCCTGCCGTTTTCTGGTAGAATGTAGTAACGATTTTATGGTAGCCTTCAGAAACAAACTTGTAGGCTATATTTTAGTTCTTTCTGAACTACAGTTACATTAACAATAATCTTTAAACTTAACACCTTTCACAATTATTTGTTATCAACCATATAGATCAATTTATGTCTACCCTTGAAAACTAGATTCAAATTTGTAATTAAATCTCCTTCGAGCGGAACTTCTACAGCTCATTAATACATTGATGAAAATGTTCACCTTATTCAGGTTGCCGCTATAAGATAACCTACTGATGATAGTTCCGGCTTCATGTGAAGATGCTTTATGAGTTGACGGATTATATTCATTAACGTATAGGTACTTGATAAAGTCAACAGTGAATGTGTTCAAGGCGGGATTTGATATTCTGCCAATGTCACAGAAAGATAAATATATTGAACGTAGACAACATACTGGAAAAATCAATTCTAGCCATGGATAAGTGTCCATGAGCAAAGTAATTATGTTCTAAGGTTACATACAACCGATTGCAATTAAGATAATGAAGAATTTGCTAAGAGTGTTTCTTACCATCGGAGCAGTCAAACAAGGTGATCCTGAATGGCTAAATGTTTCATTTAAAACAGTGTTTTTAAAGGTTAAGTTTCTTAAATTATGCTTTCTTTGTTTAATAATTGACATACATTTGTGCTTTATATTTGAAAACATCAAATATTCCTTAACACGTTGATAACGATTTCATAAAACAAACAAGAACAAAATTACATTAATTGCAAATATGTACAATATAACTCGAGAGAAGCTTAGTTTTGTGTATCAATTGAATGCCTTAATAGTTATGTTGCAATGAACAATCCTAATACGCAACGGTTATGTGCCCCCCCCCCCATGCAACCACCCACCCAGCCCTCCCTCTTTCACACTCCGCCTTTCCCGTTCCCCACCTTCTTCCCGCATTGCATCTTTGGCAACAACAAAATAATTATGAAGGAGCTAAAGTAATGTCATGCACCATTATCAGAATGATATATAACAGACGGAATGCAGAAATATGAATGTTGTGATGAATGTATGAATATAAAGAATGAATTCGGGATTGTTTGCATATACCCTGTGACGTCAGGCGCTTTCTAAATTTAGAAAGCATTTGATTTCAAATTGCTAGTAATATATATGTTTTGCAAAATGCTACGTACACCGTTAGCATTTCGTTCGAGGGCGTAAACCGGAGATATAAACATATCAAGTTGCACTGAAATGGATTTCCGGTGGATGTAATATTTCTTCCGCTCCAGCCCTAGAGCCCGTAAATTTGATTGGTTTAATCCGCTATGATGACTGGCTCCAAAGTTAAAGGCGGATAATAAAATGCCACGTGGAGATATGTGGTATATATTCAGACGAAGATAGTCGCACATGAATTAAGGATATATTTAGACATGTGAATTCAAGCTTCAGTTTGAAACCAAGGCCTAACTGCAATGATAAATGTATTTATACAATACCCTTACAGCCTAGATTATCATTTGAAAATAGTCGTTATGTGATACGGTGGTTCAATTTAAATAATTCATCATCATATTTTGCATACCTTCTCGCCTTTGCGATGGTTTGAATGTTAACACCCGAGGGCGAAATCAAATGGGCGTAGTGTAGAGAGGAGGTGAAATTACTACGTAAACTTTTACCCCACCTTTTTAATAGTATAAGCACACGAGATTAGCATAGAGTTATACTGTATTAAAAAATGTTCCCATCGAGTTAATGAAATGCTTTTAAGTATCATGTGTTCATATCTCTCCCTTAGAGTGCGTGCACGCAGTGTAACCTATAATTAATTTTATTGCGCATTATAACTTGCCCTACGTGTAACTTTATTAGAACACGTGTTAAAATTATGTTAGCGTTTTTGAGTGGTGCTTCCGAAAAATATGTTATGCGTTCCACATAAACTGGTGGAACAATTCAATTAGCCGACAAAGTATACTTCATTAAAGTTTCTTCATAATTGCCCCGTCATTCCAAATCCTTTATTTCAAAACTTCACCTTTCGAACGATGTACTATTTTTGTCTCTATGGTCAAAATATTTACCTCATCACTAAAAACAACAACATACGGGCGAGGTCCAAAGAAAAAAATACTGAAACGATTGTAATTCTAGAAAATATCCTCATATTATTATTATTATTATATTCAAGCTAGACAGCTGTTTAGTGTCTAAGAAGAGATTCCGATTTCGTGTAATAGAATCAAAATAATTTATTATTTCACACAAACTAATTAAAATAAAAGTGTCTGACTTCATATATGCCACGTGCTTTAAATTGTATCGATAAGTTTAATCAGCCGACCGAGAAAGATAACTGCAGTGAGGAATAATTCACATCTTTCTAAGATGTAAGGCATACTGGTCACTTGGGTTAAGGGCCACTCAATCCAGTTGCTGCTATTTATAAAGATTATTAGCAGCACAAAACGGACTAGAAAGCTGTAAACAAATAATGAAACCGCTGGTATTGCATAATATTCTTCTATTTTTTTCATTCCTTATTCAAACCATCTTTGCGTATAGTTTGTACATCTAAGTATAGTATGGTCAAACTTGCAAGAACAAAAGTAAAAATAACATAACCTAAATAACAAGCAAGAATTCGAATGAAAAACATTAGTCGAATAAGAACAAACAAGAACTTACTGCTGATTTTTAATTACTCATAACTTATATAAGACCTTCTACATGTACATTATACGGGAAATTGTAGTTTTCACTCGTTGTTTTTTTCTTGTTTTTTTGTAATATGTGCAAATAAGGTAGATATTCTGAGCAGGGAACGATTGAAACTGGAGACGTATGTTTCCCCTCAAAAATATTCTTAGAAATAAAAAAAGAATATTGAAAGAGAGGTGTTCTGAGAATTGAAGTTAATACATGCAATTGTATAACTGTGGTATCTGGTTCTAGTCAGTGAAAGTAAAGTCCACGCAGGGAACGTAATCAGGGACGTGCTCAGGATTTTAAATGTGTGTGTACCCGATTGTTTTTAGATGTGTCAGATTCGAAAGAAATTTTCATAAAGGAGGGGTGTATCACTTGGGTCGTTGAAGGAGACTTCTATATATGGGTGTCTTTGACCGGAAGAATTTGTCAACTGGTGCATTTGAGGCATAATCATATGATATGTTAGGTCTATAATTAACTCTAAACGCAAGATTGTCCAAGAAACTAACATTTATATTTTGTGTGAGGTTGATAAAGGAGGTTTATAAACCCGTATCAGTGGTCTGATTCTTCCCCGATTGAATGTATAAAGTCCCCGACTGAACCATTGCTTCCCCCATGGGCGTCAGCAGGTTTCAGAAAGTGAGGGGGACACTATACTATCTAAGCGGAGCGCCACCATTGGTTGGCGCGTAGCGTACCAGAAACTTTTGGGTACATAAGACCCCCTAGATCGCAGGAGACGGCCTTCCTGAGTCGTTTTTAGTTTCATCAGAACCTGATCTGTGAGGAGAAATTTTGTCTCACAAAACTAAATTCCGACAGAAAGTACTGGTAGAAAGATGCCGTTCTGACACCAAGGGAGACGAATTACACAGCGTCCATCTCAAACGAAATATTTTCGGTAGTTTGGTATCATATAATACCCTGCATACAGGCAGAATACTGTCTGTAGGGCCTAAAATATATGATATTACCTTCCTGGTGGGGTCTTCGACTTGTTTTCAAGTTGAAATGCGTCGTTTTCTCTGATTCACAGTGTAGGGCAAGGGGAATTCCATTTCTGGCGAGAAGGGGTGCTTCCACAAAACACTCTAAAACATCGTTCAAACATCGCACAAACTTTTATCAGAGGTCTCGGACGAAGCGGGGAGGGTGAATATCAGAGGAAGGGGGATAAAGGGCCAAGCACTGTTCTAATTTCCAGTGCAATTTATTGATAATGATTCTTAAGTTAGATTCTACTTGAATCAGCTCAGCAATTGTGATAGAAAATCGCGCATATGCATGTGATTTTTTTAATAACTGCTCTGAAACGTGGGGGGGACAAATGATATGATATCCCCTCCACTTTTGAAAGTGGGGGGGGGACATGTCCCCCCGTCCCCCACCTGTTGACGCCCATGGCTTCCCCTCACCCCCCCCCCCTCTCGCACTGAAGAAAGCAGACCAACTGCATTTGCACTTTCAAGTATCAAATATTCCGAGAGGAACAACCTCCTTGTTTCTTTAAGAATATCTATGTTCACACACCACATATAAGAAGTGTGGACAATAAAATATAGATTAAAACAACGCATCGACACATTACTGCCACATATAAGAAGTGTGGACAATAAAACATAGATTCAAACCACCCATCGACACATTACTGCAACATATAAGAAGTGTGGACAATAAAACATAGATTCAAACCACCCATCGACACATTACTGCCACATATAATAAGTGTGGACAATAAAACATAGATTCAAACCACCCATCGACACATTACTGCCACATATAAGAAGTGTGGACAATAAAACATAGATTCAAACCACCCATCGACACATTACTGCCACATATAAGAAGTGTGGACAATAAAACATAGATTCAAACCACCCATCGACACATTACTGCCACATATAATAAGTGTGGACAATAAAACATAGATTCAAACCACCCATCGACACATTACTGCCACATATAAGTAGTGTGGACAATAAAACATAGATTCAAACCACCCATCGACACATTACTGCCACATATAAGAAGTGTGGACAATAAAGCATAGATTCAAACCACCCATCGACACATTACTGCAACATATAATAAGTGTGGACAATAAAATATAGATTAAAACAACGCATCGACACATTACTGCCACATATAATAAGTGTGGACAATAAAACATAGATTCAAACCACCCATCGACACATTACTGCCACATATAAGAAGTGTGGACAATAAAACATAGATTCAAACCACCCATCGACACATTACTGCCACATATAATAAGTGTGGACAATAAAACATAGATTCAAACCACCCATCGACACATTACTGCCACATATAAGAAGTGTGGACAATAAAACATAGATTCAAACCACCCATCGACACATTACTGCAACATATAATAAGTGTGGACAATAAAACATAGATTCAAACCACCCATCGACACATTACTGCAACATATAATAAGTGTGGACAATAAAACATAGATTCAAACCACCCATCGACACATTACTGCCACATATAATAAGTGTGGACAATAAAACATAGATTCAAACCACCCATCGACACATTACTGCAACATATAATAAGTGTGGACAATAAAACATAGATTCAAACCACCCATCGACACATTACTGCCGATCGAGTTATCTTAGTTGCTTGTAAGTTAACATATAACTTCATAAAAAATATGACTGAACAAAACAAAAATTAAAGATATTTTAATATAAAAATATAGCTTGTTCATGAGACCCAAATATGTTAAGAAATTAAAAGGTTAAGAACATAGCTTTGTAAAGTATTGAAATTTGAGGACCAGTCATATGAGTTCGTTATATGTCCCTTTAATCATATTGTACAAGAAAGCACTTCGTATCAGTCTCATTCAATGAAATGTCAACGACGTCTTTTATATTCCATGGTCTGATGATTGAGCTTGTGCTCAAATTCTGTGACGCGAATCTTAACTAGTTAACACCAAAAAAAGATATATTTAAACTGAAAAAAACGCCTCTCTTCAGTTAGAGGGTACTTTATCGTATGGTATACATATATGTAAGATTTAGTGGATCCAGAATACACTAATGTGCCTTATCTACCAAAGAGGTAGTTTTCATCAATATTGAAATTCATCAACATATTGAATTTTAATTAGTAACACATCCCCCGCCCCCACTTTCTACCTTAATCTTGCTAGATAAGAAAACACCTTTTTTTATAAAGAAGGTGTCTTGCATGCATAATATCAAGCCATTGGAATTTCTACAACTATCTTATTAATTTATAATATAGCTATGATATATTGTAAAAGAAAGTTCTTCGGATCCGTCTCATTGGATGAAATGTCAACGTCTTTGATGTTTCATGGTCTGGTGATTCAGCTTTTGGTAAAGTTGAATGTCTCTGACTCGAGTTCAGATGTGACGTTCCAGATAACAGCTAAAGGTTAAACTAACTAACAAACGAAATAATTAGAGGGTAACATATCGTACGACGTATACATACGTGCAACATTTAGTAGACTTAGAAAGAAACTGCCGTGCGAGTCTTGTACCCAAGTTACAGCTTTTGTCCATTATTATAACACATTGAATTATATTCTGTTAAGGTTTATACCTAAATTGTTACCTCTCATTCGGAATGCTCGTTGAAACAGTTTTGGATTCTGATCAAAGTTTTAATGATTTTACGTTTTTAAATTTGTCTTAAAGCGATATGAGCTTTTAGATGGCGTACTATATATTGACACGTTACACATTGCAATCCTTCACGAAACAACGCCAGCTTATGCTTTTGCTAAATTTTCTAAAGGTCTTGCGGCCTTTTCAGTTATCAACTGAGTGATTCGGAAGTCATTTTCCATCATGACATTTCCCCAGGTTTTGCAATGAATATTTTGATAGACTGTTGGCACGAAAATCAATTGGTTCACAGTATAATGTTCACAGTATAATGCATACACTCTCACACCAAGTCCCTTATATTGCGACTTTATCCACTGCTTCGTGTCTAGTTCAGCATGACGATTCATTTGAATATATTACCGAACTATGTATGTATGTATTTACTGCCTCAAACCAGGGAGTTGTTATAGAATAACTCCCTGCTCAACATTCCAGCAAGATTCTTGTTGTATACACAACGTTAACAGTGATGATATTAGTTTGATAGTTTTAATTTTAAATTAATAGAAACGTTTCTAGAATTACAAAACTCAAACGTATCCTTATGCTTATTGGTTGTTAGGGATTTTGTAAATGAAATTTTTAAAATGTTGTAATATTGAAATGTCTTGGTAATAATTATGATATTCCGAAGACTTGGCCGCTGCGAGACCCTCCCCCCCCCCCCAAGGGATCAGTATAGGAATGTGTGCGTTTAGTCACATGTCTTAGGACGTAACGATTGTGTCTTATACTTACTGTCCTCTGAAGACCGTGAAATGTCATCACTCAGGCTCTCAGCATTCTCCTATACTATGTGATTACCATAACCTACATTTATTATGTAATTATATGCCTAGCTGGTTAAGGTATAGCTTAGTTACAGAGGCAAAGTGATTTAACTTATTAACAACCATTCGTATTTCTGTTATAATCCTCTAGGAATACTGTAGGCAATACCTACACTTTTGGTTATGTAATATATATAACCACCGCCTCCCACCATACACATTCACGTTCACATGTTTATTCCTGGTTTACCCACTGCACACTCTAACATATGTTAATGCTGTTCTCTCCATTCGATTCTACAAAAACAAACAAATATTGTTCTTCCCCATTCCGAACTTGCCCATTTGTCTTATTTTGTTTGTCGTAATAAATCAATACCAGACCAAAGTAGCGTGCATATTTAACTCAATTAAAAGCCTAACGAGTTTTTCGAGTCTTTCAGGCATGTTTATTCTCTTCATTATTAGATATTGTAGTCTTACAAGACAAAAAAGAAGGAAACATAGGTCAATCCAAACTTAAAAACAAAAAGGAAAATTTAATAACGGTGAGTTCCATGCTTGCAGGTATATAATTACGTGTTGTCACATTGTGCGTAGGCTGTACTATGTTTTCTGGTTTGTTTTTTTGCTCAATAAGATTGTATCAGTTATGAGTAAAGTGTGTGCAACAATGTCAATTATTAAAGAACTTCGATGTATTGGTTTCGAGGACATCATTTAAAATATCATTTCTGTCGTTATTGACATGAACAGTTCCAAGAAACATCCTTAAAATTCACAGCAATTTTTCGTACAAATGATCTCCCACTAAGTTGTTCGTTATACTACACCCACGCACTGATGATGTTGTAGGGGTTAATGGCCTCCGCATGCTGTTTATATATATATATATATATATATATATATATATATATATATATATATAGATAGATAGATAGATATAGATATAGATATATATATATACATATATATATATATATCGTATTGGATGCGACCATTCCAAGTGGCGTTAATTCACATCATAAACCTACACTATAAGTGTCATTATTGATGCTTTATCTCAAACTATGGGAGACTACCACAGTGAGGATATTAAGCGATGTTATATAATAATATAATAGATTATTCTAGGTGTTATTAAATAATATAATAGATTATTCTAGTTGTTATTAAATAGTAGATAATTTCATGTGTACGTGAGGAGGTATTTTATTACATTGTAAGGTATCAATCACGTTGTACAATGATGCGTAGCGCGTGGTGATGTGGAGTTGACTACGCGAAGCTTGTCTTGCATTATATTGCATTCCATTTATTCATATCGCATTGTAGTTGTCTTCGGAAAAGTTTACAGACAACAAAATGATCTAAAAATGACATATGAATCACCCTACTTTTGATCAAATCCCCGAGAAACAGAAAACTTCTCTCTTGGATGTATAGTTTGATTTTCTTTTAAATATACTTCAGAAATTATAACAACCTTTTCTTGTTACTTTTGTTTAGCGGAAGATTAGTCACGTAAATCGTGATGGAGACTGACTTGACAACTTTCTACCCTGCATCGGCATAAAATATTTTAGGTCTATAAATAAGCACTATGTTTTAAATTGTTAGTTATATTTTATTTTGAGATATTGTCCTTTCGTTAGACCCCTTCAATTTCTTGAGAACGACTCCTTCTCTGGAGCCTAAGTGTTCTGCCTCGGGAGACTGTTTAAAATGTCTTCAAACGAGGCCTTATACATTTCGCTTGAGCGAAGAACGTGTACAACACGTTTTCCATGTAGATTAAGTCTTGTCCTTATCTTAAATTATCACAGTTTCCTACCGGCGGTTTACTATCTGATTCCAAAAATTATACGTTAAAACATATTAAGGCAACTTCTCAGACTTGTCTTTAATAAATCACATCATTGGTAATATTTAATATTTATGACTGACATGATAATCAAGAAGACCATTGGTCTCAGTAAAACCCATACAGCATAACGATTGATGCCTGTCGTTAACATAAATCAAAACTTATTTCTTGTTTTTGCTCACCCACCTATTCCCCTCCTCTTCTGCACTCACCACATATATACATCATGTCTATACGCACTCAAGTATTTATTTGTTCCAAGCCCCCATTTTTCTAATCTCCTTAATCCCCATTCACTCCCTTGATCTCCACATGAAGCTCTCCAGCAGTTCTTCTTCTCTGTTTATTTGACCTCCTGCAGTACCCCTGTTCTCTTCTCCAGCAGCCCTATGATCATCTTCTTCAGTTCATCCCACTGCTCATTGTTCTCCTATTGACGGTTCATTGTTCCAATTAACTGAATTACTATTCTCCAGTTTTCAGCTTAATCTGTACTTGATGGAGATCCCCCTACAATTAAAATGCCAGGTTCTTTATACATTTTGCCGTTTAAAAATCTTTTCTCGCGAGTGTGGTTGCGAAATAATTGTTTAGTTGATAACTTAAAATACAGTCTATTCAATCCTATAAGAACTAAAATTTCAATCTAAACACACCTGAAGACAAGATCAGTCTAGTAGAAATAGTTGATGACACACGAGTTTCATCACCATGCAGGTATATGCTTTTTATTTTTATTATCTTTCTTTTTCTTTGTCGCACGTATATCAATGACAGACATTGACGGTTTACGATATTAGAAATCATTATTTAATTTTTCAATCTGATGCTAACGTGTGCTACTTTATAAAGCATGATATAGAGCTATAGTAGTCCTCTTAGCATATTGATTTTTAGTAGTTACGTGCAATATTAGTTGTGGTTTTGAGGTCAAAATGGGGTTCTGGTATGTTTGGTTGCGTTCTCGCATGTACAGATATAAAAATCATTAACACGCGGTCATTGATCCCAAGGAACGACTGTATCATATTGTTTTTGGTATACACCTTTTTTAAACACTATTTGTCCGATTTCCGCGGAGTCTTAATTCTAAAGAGTGTCAATTTTTCCGAGTGTGTAAGAAGATGATTCTTTCTTAGAGTTAAATTCACTCTCATCAAACAGGGATCTTTTGTCAATTTCGTTAGTCAGTTTGTTTTCACTATGTAATGCACACATTTGCAAAACTTTATAATCTGTAAATATAGCCCGACGAAATCACACATTCAAAGAGTTTTACTTTGAAAACTCATTTGGCATTAAGATTGTGACATCCTATAAAATTATCATTTTTTGGGGGCAACGGAAATACCATTTCCAGCATATACAGCCACTGAAAAATTCTTTTAAAGGATTTTTGTGACAAAAGTGAAAGAGCCTTTTTTTCAGAGAATACTGTGTGCCCTAAGCCAAAATTAGATTTTAAAAATCGATTGGAAAAATTCGAAACACGTTTTCTCCTAACTCAAACGAAATAACACTATTAACCTCAAAACTGTAACAAACAGTAACGTTCTTCCAATGCTAATAACATCAGCCAATTATGCTGAGACTGTGTGTGACTTAATTAACACTCAGTAGGACACTTCCTATAGCCTCGTCTTTTTTATAAATGAGCAGAAATCTAAATGTTGGCCGCATTGCTACTGCAAGTCAAGCTGTTGACAGAAGTAGCCTGCGAGTTGACCTCGTTTTCTATCTCTATCCACTTTTTATGAATAAGATAAAGCCATTTGACTTATTTGTTCACTACATATTGTTACTGTTTAAAGTAAATATTTGCGCCTTAGCACTTGAGAAACGTTATTAAATTATGTTATGAACGCCATGCTATGTTAATGCGCAGTCGCTATAGTGTGTGTACTTAATGATATTGAAGTGTATGCATTAGTTGGATCGACATTTACGGTGGGTGTGTAATTATAAACGTCATGAACCATGCTAAGCCTTATATTTTGTGACTTTAACGTATTAGGATTCACTTCGCTGTGTATCTTTGTACATTAGCATTGATGTAATCTATACATATTTCGGGAAAGGAAATTTATGTCAAAAACAGAAATAATGCGTACTCTTCCCTATGATCAGCAATGACGTACAATAAATTAAATTATACCACTGACAAGAAATATATATTAAACTATATATCAATCTATCCATCCATTCACCCATATATCATTCATGTGACATAACCTATATTAATTCATTGGAATGGCCTGGGGTGGTCCGCTGTGAACTATAATTAAAGGGACTCACTATACCAGCCTCACCCCCCCCCCACCCCTTCAATCATTGGGAGGTTTAATGTATAAAATAATTTATAGCCGTATAATGTATTACTTTCCTTTCATGTTGATTGCCGATTTTAGGTAAAGTTCTAAGAAGAGTAGGCAAATAGTTTTAAAATCATCGTTTTATTGTTATTCATGAAACAAAATTGAATGGTTTGATATTAAAAT